>NC_050186.1:12620901-12920901 GCF_008315115.2 Sander lucioperca
ATGCATTATCACATGTTTTATTTTATGTTTCTTCATCTGAAAAGGAACTACAGCTTTCAGACAAATGGAGTGCAGTAAAAAGTACAATATTTGCCTCTGAGATGTTGAGGAGTACAAGTATAAAGTTGCAGAAAATGGAAATACTCAAAGTAGGTCAAAATGGTACCTTAGTACAGTTCTTGAGTAAATGTACTTAGCTGCTTTACATCAGTGAAATCAACCTAAGTACCTTAACAGAGGACCTTAAAGTACGTTCAAAAAATAAAATAACTCAGAAATTCGGACATACTTTGCTCGTCTGTAAAAAACTGATCCTTTAGTTTTAATGTTCATGAAAATATAAGACACAAACCAGCACTACACGTTCCTTAATGAATGCTAAAAACTGAAAACAGCCAAACTGACCTTTAGTGAAATTTACTTTCTAATTAAAAAATCGGGACAAACTGCTCTTTTGATTTCTGTGTGTGCGTGTGTGTGTGTGCGTGTGCCTTTGTGTGTGTGTGTGTGTGTGTGTGTGTACTGAAACTGAAATCCCAATTCCCTGCAAAGTGATGAGAGTAAACACATAAAATCCAGTTGACACATCTCCGAGGCAGGAAAGGGAGATTTAATAAATGACGGGGAGGCCTCTGTGTGTACACTCAACCGGCCAGACGAGTGTTTGATTTCCCTCAAGGACACAATGTTTCCCCTGCACTGAAAAAAAACAAAAAAAATCCAATCATGTTGTGTCTGGGTCTGTGAGCCAGTACACTGTGTTTATATATATATATATATATATATATATATATATACATATATATATATATATATATATATATATATGTACAAGAAAAAGATGGAGACTGACAACCCTTGTCATTTTGCACGGAAAGAACATCAAAGATATATAATATGCGAGCTGTCGGTATTATATATTTTTTATATAATGTTGCAGGGGAATCTCATTAGGAGGGTCTGTGTGGGTAAAAAAAGGAGGGAGGAAAAGATCTCTAAATCTAAAGAAAGAGGAGAGACGAGTGGAGACAGTGGCTCTGCATTCTCCGCTCGTTAAACTGTGCAGGAGCAATGCAGGAGGGTTAGAAAAGAGATGCTCAATCACCCCAAAAAATATGGGCTTTTCACCCTCAGCGTGGCATAAAGGAAGAACCGAGTTCTCCTGCTGCGTCAGGGGGAAATGACAGATCTGAGTCAACTTGGTTCATGTTCAAGACTGAGTCAGGAAATACAGAGGTGAGAAAGGACAGACAGAGATAGGGAAGTCTGAGGTTAGAAAAGAAAAGAAAATGGAAATGGAGAGAAACCGGAGTCTCTTTCCAACATTCACCATTTGGAGCTTGTTCTGGGTTTTCATATGTTATCATGACGATTTTGCACGAGTTTACTGAAGTTTTGTCATCACACAGTAGTTCATGATATGTCATCAAACTCCTCGAAATGCATCATTAAATAAAAAATGATAACACACGATTAAATAAACGTTTGGCCAAGAAACGTAAGAGGGTTTGTTGGCATGCACGCACAGAATGTGATGGAAAGATCAGGATTTAATGGAGATGACTGAAATTGTTGTCATGGAGCAGAGGATTGTGGATTTTACTTTACGTTTTTTTCCACAGTTTGTTGTTGGTGCAGCGAATCGTCTAGCCCAGAAAAAAAAACGTCTAAACATCCTCAAATATCTTGTTTTGTCCAAAACGTAAAGAAATGAATTTCCCCATGGTGTAAAAACACAGAAAAGCAGCTAATTCTCAGACTTAAACAATGACTTGATTACCTAAAGTGTTGCTTATTGTTTTTCTGTCAACTGACTAATTAATTTTAAAGCAGCTGTACGGGACTGAATTATATTATATTATAAAGGTGTTGCCTTCTTTTGTGTGTGTGTCCACCCCTGTGGGTTGAACACCAGCTCTTTGTTTGGAAGCACGCTGTCTGGAATCACTCAAACACATGTACCGCAGCAAAGCAAACACACAGTGGGAGATATGGATTTCTGTTGATGACCATGTTTCAGTCGCCTCAGGCTGTGCACCTGTGGAGGAGCGGCTCAATAATCTGTCTGTCAACAACACAAGACATTCAGCTCCCGCCAGAAACAGACACACACAACGCTCAGATGGAGAAACAAACAAGTCCTCCAAACCATAAAACGACATGGGTCGTTTATTCTTTCCCTCTAATACGACCCATAGGAGCGTTTTCCGTCATCATAAACCAGAGAACGCCAGTCGCAGTTCTAAATGTTAACGGTCGTGGTTTTAAACACGTCGTTAACGTTGTGAAACGGCCGCAGTTTGGTTAGGTTTAGGCTAGTCTATATCCACAACGTTTCACTTCTGGGATTGCTCCGTTGCCGCCGGAAATTCCGAAGGATGTCCTTCTTTTCGGCCGGATGTCCCGTCACCTTCCTCTTTCTTTGTGTTGGCGTTCTAAACTCCGGTGGATTTATGAGGACTATGGTTAACTGCTCCTCAGATCTCTGCAGGGTAAATCCAGACAGCTAGCTAGACTATCTGTCCAATCTGAGTTTTCTGTTGCACGACTAAAACTACTTTTGAACGTACACACGTTCCACCAAAACAAGTTTCTTCCGATCCTATTTTGCAGGGGCGCCGTTGCTCGGTCCGGCGCTTAGTGCCGCCCAAGACGATTGTGATTGGTTTAAAGAAGCACGTTTTTCTCCCATCCCAGAATGCTGTGTGGACTAGCCAGACCCTCCTCGGCAGCGCTGTGGAAGAATGTCTGGCAATTCGAGACTAGGTGTAAGCACGAAAAGAACTTAGTGAAGTTTATAAAAAGGTCGTAATTTGGATTCAAATCAGACGCTATTTTGCTTCCGGTTGCGCACGTGATCCGTGCAGTTAACCATAGTCCTCATAAATCCACAAAGACGAAAATTAGGGACATCCGGCGGAATTTCCAGCACCACCTGAAAAATCCCGGAAATTAAACGTCATCGATATAGACTATGCTAAACTTGACTCAGTTTGTTCTGTTTGCTACGTAAGGTTTAAGTTTAAGTTTTGATTTTTAAAACGGGAATCCAACCCTGGTCTCCTAGGTGAAAGTCCTGTGTTTGTTTGACCCATCCACCACCCCAACCTGCCTCTTTATGAGTAACTTGGTGCTCTTATACTTTGTCACATTACTTTCTACTTTTCTCCCGTCATAACTACTACGGCCACTAGAGGGAGCCACCATTAGAAACATAAAGATAAATCGTAATTGCTGCATGAAAAAAAAAAAAACCCGATCTATGGGAGCGTTATTCGAGGGAGGACAGTCTCGAAGGAACTGCTCTGTCTGGTTTTAATACTGAAATTTATGACAAACTTAATGTGACAGAACTGGAAGCTGCTCAGAAACACAAGCAGCATTCCTGGTAGTCGCTCGTTGCTTTCATTAAAACAAACTTACTCAAACCCTCATTCGTCTTACTGACAGGTGTTCAATCCGCCTCTCCAGATCCAGGATGCAATCACATGCTATTAATGTGTGTGTGTGTGTGTGTGTGTGTGTGTGTGTGAGGGTCCAGTGGAGACTTCAACAACATTAAAGTGGCCGTAGAGCTGTTTTAATAAAGCTGTACATTAGAATCATCTTACTGAGTAAACTGGAATATATATAATAATGAAAAGCAGCCAGTCATTTTAGATACTGCAATAACAATATTAATCAAAAGATATTGAGTGTAATTGTATACTTCTAAGGAGAGATGTGGAGCTATGAAGGGCCCGAAGGAGAGAGGAAAAAACTTCAAGGTACATTTTAAGTATTTTATGTTAAACTTATGAAACGGTTTTAATGTACACTTAAAAACAACACTGAAGTGAACAAATCTTGTGACACCCTTGGCTCATCCTTAAAGGGACAGTTTGGATCTTTTGGAGTGTGTTTGTATAAGCTACTTCTACATCGTCAGTGTGTTAGCTGGTCAGTAAGTTGGTTTGCTAGTTTAGTTAGTTCCTAAATCTTTTAACAACACCAAAGTCACAAAATAACCCAAGCCAACTACACAATGAAGGCAGCAGTAGAGCAGCAACTCCCGTGTTCTGTGGGGTAAAATCACTGTTTTTGTCAAAGGAGTCTGGTGGCTTTGAAGAGAGCAGAGATAACGGCCTCAGTTCCCCGTCGTAAAGGGCTTTTTTTAGGAGGCTATATTTAGGCTACATATAGGGTCAACCTTTCTGAAACAAAAGATTTTAGCCATGTCATACATTCGCTTAAAGTGCTCATATTATGGTCATTTTCAGGTTCATAATTGTATTTAGAGGTTGTACCACAATAGGTTTTTGTGGTTTAATTTTCAAAAAACACCATTTTTGTGTTGTACTGCACATTGCTGCAGCTCTTCTTTTCACCCTGTGTGTTGAGCTCTCTGTTTTAGCTACAGAGTGAGACCTCTCACTTCTGTTCCATCTTTGTTGGGAGTCGCACATGCTCAGTAGCTAGGTAAGGACTACTAGCCAGTCAGAAGCAGAGTATGAGGGCGTGCCCTGACAGTAGCTAGGTAAGGACTACTAGCCAGTCAGAAGCAGAGTATGAGGGCATGCCCTGACAGTAGCTAGGTGAGGACTACTAGCCAGTCAGAAGCAGAGTATGAGGGCGTGCCCTGACAGTACCTAGGTAAGGACTACTAGCCAGTCAGAAGCAGAGTATGAGGGCGTGCCCTGACAGTAGCTAGGTAAGGACTACTAGCCAGTCAGAAGCAGAGTATGAGGGCGTGCCACGCTAGCAGCTAGGTGAGCATTATAACGTGAGTTCCAAAGTGACCACGTTTGTCTCTGAAGTAAAGGCTGGACTACAACAGAGCTGTTTGGAGCAGTTTGTGAACAGTGTTTTCTGTTGGAGATGGTAAGTTCCTTTGGGGTGGACTTTGGGCTTTTTCACTTTGTAAACCTATAACATGCACACAAAAAGATATATAACACAATAAAGGAAAGGGAAAAAGCCAAAAAGCATAATATGAGCACTTTAAACCTCACAGAAAAATGAGGAAAAAATATTGTATTGTAATACAGGAAGCAACAAAAAAAATCTAAATAAGGTGTTTATCTATCTGACAACAAATTACAATACACAGATATTTGTGTACAAACGAATACTCTGGCACACATGAAACTGTTTGCACATACAGCAGAGAAAACAAGAAAGATCGAAGAATAGCCAACATCAAACATTATTGATTACCACACACACACACACACACACACACACACACACACACACACACACACACACACACTCGTAAGGTTGTTTATATTTCTCTCTTTGATATCAAAGAGCCAATAAAATATCCCAGAAAACGCTCCACAGGCACAGAATTATGAGAATAAATAAAACATGAAATTCTGCCGTGACACAATGTTGTATGTTCACACTGCAACACATGTTGGAAAAGTTAAGAAAGCAACACACACTCATACACACACACACACACACACACACACACACACACACACATATGGGAGTAGTTAAACGAAGGTAAACACACACAAACAACCTGACAGTTTCACTTTGTGTTTGGAGACATAAAGGGGCCGAAGTCTAATCTGTAACAGCGATCTAATTAACTACGGTTTTCACAACTGTCCAAAGTGTTTGAGAAGAAAGTCGATGAGTTTAGCTTCGGGCCGTGGCGATGGAAAACTGCTTTGAGAGTGAGAGAGCAGACTGAGATGTTACAAACAAGCAAAGAGAAAGTTTGTTTTTTTATTCGTTTGGGTTGAGATCTGTAGAGATTCACCGTCTCTGACAAACTGCTGACATTGTCATATCATATACACTGTATTCTAACGAATGTAGCTCTTAAATTAAACATATCAGGTAGGCAAGAACCTTCCTAAACAAAGAATCAAGATAACATCAACACTGCTCAACAAGTAAGTATGGTAAGTACGTTATTCCTACTGCTGTAAAGCCTCTCTCTGCTTTCTGATTCTTAAAAGTCCCATATTATAAAAAGTAATATTTCCGTGTCTTGTTTGATTGCAAAGCAAGTCGAGGTGCTATATAGATTTTGTCTACTGAGATCCACAGAGAAATGCACACAGCCCATATTCAGAAACTGTGCCTTTAAACGAGCCGTCAGGACTTACGTACGGTTGTGATGTCACAACTATACTATATATATATATATATATATATATATATAGGTAGAAAGTGCCGCTACGGTGCCGTTACAGTCATTCCCCGGCTGCAATGACGATACAGAGACTCCGAGAGCGCAGATGTGGAAGACACAACAGCGCTGACCAATCAGAGCAGACTGGGCTTTTTCTGGGAAGGGGGGTCTTAAAGAGACAGGCGCTACAACGGAGCGTTCGGACAGAGGGTGAATATAGGTATATTCAGACAGACAGTATGAGAAAAACAAAGTGTTTCTTGAACATTAAAGCATATAAACATGTTATAGTAGAAACCCAAAATTCAAATTTGAACCTAAAAATGAGCATGATATGGATCCTTTAAGCTTCATTCTGTGGATGTGCGAGGTGTACTAAAATCCGGCTGTTATCTCTGACTTGGTAAGTTCAGAAGCAGAAAGTGATCCAGCAAACAGCACGGCCAGGTGAAGGGCACTGCACTTAAACCAAGACTGCAAAACTATACTACACAGTTCATGATATGAAAATGCATAAGCACACTCGCTACCTGTTTCTCTCTTTCTACACTCTCACACACACGCATGCAAACAGACCTCTCTGTCCTTGAGCTTCATGGCCAGCACCAGCTGGTTCCTGTGATTGGCCAGTGCTTCTCTGTAGCTGCCTTTGGAGAAGAGGGCGGAGCCGAGGTTCCCATGAGCACGGCATTCGCCTGACTGGTCACCTGTGGACGAGACAGAGAGTACGTGACGTTCGCTTTCTACAGCGTCCGTTCACACTGCACGCTGCTGCTTTCTCCTCTTCCATACCAATGGTGGAATGTAACCAAGAACTTTTTACTCAAGTACTGTATTCAGTTTTAAGTAAATTTTAGGTACTTGTACTTTACTTTCTACTTCTACTCCGCTACATTTCAGAGAGAAATATTGTACCTTTTACTCCACTACATTAACAGCTTTAGTTACTAGTTACTTTACAAATTGAGATTTCTGCACACAAAACACATGTATTTTATAAAATACAATGTTTTTATTATAAATTAACCTACCCAACAATATATAGGCCTACAGGTACAGCTGAAATGATTAGCCGATTTGCCGAATTGATCGTTTCCAGTTTCTAAAATGTGAGGATTTTTCTGCATTGAGTACTTTTTACTTTTAATACTTGGAGGTGCATTTTCCTGACGACACTTACATACTTTTACTTAAGTAAGATTTTCAATGCAGGATTTTTACTTGTAACAGAGTATTTATTTACAGTGTGGTATTAGTACTTTTACTCAAGTGAAGGATCTGGCTGTCCCATACCTAAAGTCTTGGTCACCTCCAGGTCCTGCTGCATATAGGCCATACTCTTCTCCGCGTTACCTAAAGACCAGTAGGCCGAGCTCAGGGCCGAGAAGACGGAGCCACGCAGCTTCAGCGAGCACGTGCCGATCTTCAGCCCGGCCTCCAGCACCACGACTGAGGCGCCGTGGAAACTGTGGGTCAGCAGCTCCTGGCCGATGACCGACACCACCACGAACGGGCTCTTGTCCAGCTTCATCTTCTGCAGCTGCTGGTACGTCGGCTCAAGCGTGTCTGTGAAGAGAGTTCGAGAGTGAAATCAAATAGTCAGTTAAAGAGCCCCTATTATGCTTTTTGGGGATTTTTCCCATCTTTCATTGTGTTATACAGTTTTTTGTGTATGTAATAGATGTATAAAGTAAAAAAAAAAAACACATTTCACTCCAGAGAGAGCGTTCTCTCCCAAAGACAGCACTTTCTCTCAACTGCCTGAGGCGACATTAACATTGCTACGTTTTGGTTTAAAAACAAATATCTTTTGCCATGTTTGCACCTGTGAGTTTAAACGGAGATTAGTTCTTCTACTGGAGCTAAAAACACTTGTGTGCACCGAGATCACGAAACGATTGATGCACATTCCTGTTTGAAATTCCTCAATTAGTGATGTCACTGATAGAGAATGCCAGCCCAGTTTTTCATATGTGCTGCCCATAGGTGGTGCCTGAGCAAGCCCAGCCCCAGTGGCTTGTTTGAATTTGGCTGACCAATTGCAACAGAGTGGGCCAGCTGACCAATCAGAGCAGACTGGGCCAGACTGGGCCAGACTGGGCCAAGAGCTCAGAGTGTTTCAGATGGAGGCACTGCAGCAACGGGTGGTATGAGAAACATGATGTCATGTTTTTTGATCAAAACATGTAAACCTATTCTAGGAGACACCAAGAGTACAAATATGATGCTGACAAGAAGTATAATAGGGGCTCTTTAATGCTACAGATTGTTAAATAGAAGTTCCCAACTTGTTGAGGTATTGAAAGGCAAAGGGAAAAAAAGAGAGAGAGAGAGAGAGAGAGAGAGAGAGAGAAACTCTCCATAATATATTCTTTAAATGTCGTTTTGATTTGTCAGAACAAATGGTCAAAATCATTTATTTTCCCGTATTCATATATATAACAATACTGCTTAAAAGGTACAATATGTAATTTTCTGCCGCAAGGAGACTCTCAATTAAAACACTAACTAAAGACGAGCAATGCCGTCATTTCAGTCAGCTTCTCCCGGTTAGGATTGCTTCAGTGTTCATCGTTAAGTTTTCAAGGTTTTGATCAGCACCTCACTACAACCCTTAGTGTGCGTTACTTTTCTATATTCTAGACTTTATTCTAGAATTTTAATGCGGAACTTCTTCCTATCATATCTTGAACTTGACAAAATAGAAATGCTTTAAAACCTTATAATAATTCCACAATGCAACACTTACACTACGGCTTGTAGGAAACCTGTTGGTATGGAGACGAGGCATGCAGCTTTGCACCATCAGTAAATCATTTCTGGGTGACTGGAGGGAGAATTAGTGCTAATGTCTGGTCCTGAGGGGCTTTACAGTGATGTACAGCAGAGAAAGAACAGAGCAGAGCCCTCTGGATCTCACCATCTCTGCTGCTGTATTTCTGTTTCACACTAAAAATACCTGGAACTCACGTCTTTACTGTGTTTTGCAGTGTTGAAGTACTCAAGATCGATCTTTGTCTCGAGACCACTTTTTGAAGGTCTCTCGTCTCGGAATCGCCCGCAACTGGGGGTGACTCCGAATAGTCAGAAAGAGCCTGATTGGACTGCCGGTCTCACAGTCGAATCTTCGAAGCGCCGCAAAGTAGATAGATAAGAAAGATAAGATTAGGGTTGCAGTGCATGTGTGAAAGGGGCTATAGATTGTATTCTATTTTACCAAGTTCAACAAGAGCCATGTTTGCTTTCCAGACGTGCGCAACATGTGCCAAAACCGCCCGACATCAGGTCAGGCACATATTCAGCTGCACTTTATGCAAATGAGATGAACTGCAGCTGCTCTCATTTCTATGTGTAGTCTTACTAACTACCAGGCTAAAATTGAAAAATTGTAGTGATGTAAAAATGCTGCGCCTCTCACGCTTACAGTATTGGAGGCAGGCTTGGTAAACATCCCCCGGGAAGAATTGGGAGGACCGCCTCTACTTTTTAACAACTTGCCTGGCTGATGCCTCACAGCACATCATGCTATAAAAAAGACATCAGCAGAGCCAACAGGAGGCAGAGAGCCCAGAGGAGCGCCCCCCCCCCTCCTCCGTGAAGCTCCCCTCTGGGCTGACTGCATATTGGCCTTCTCCACGGTCCAACATGTTGCCCTTCCTCCTGCTTACTCAAGCATGACAACTCCTTGTAACACTTGATACTCGGCATCTTAGCTTTGAGGCTCGCTGGCTTTGAAGCGTACGGGAGATGGAGTTTGGGAGGTTGCAGCCCCTGGACAGCAGAACAACCTCCCACAGTGCTTCAGATCTGCACAGTGAAGCTTTGCAGGATTTCAGATGGGACTCTGTCACACAATGTATGTCATTAGTACAAGCCGCGGATCATAACATCAGAATCAGAATCTGCTTTAAAGGCTGCGTGAGTGTGAACACATACACACTCCGGCTTTTTGTTGTTCTCAAAATACACAGAAATAGACATACGGCTACAAAAAATGGGACAATAAAGCTATGAATGTCATTGAATAATACCAATACTGTTTTAAGATTATTTTTGGGGTTTTTCCGCCTTTATTTTGACAGGACAGCTAGGTGAGAAAGGGGAGAGAGAGGGGGAAGACATGCAGGAAATTGTCACAGGTCGGATTCGAACCCTGGACCTCTGCGTCAAGGCATAAACCTCCAAGTACATGTGCGCCTGCTCTACCCACTGATCCAACCCGGCCACTCCAATACTGTTTTAAAGATGGAATATTTTTTTTTTTTTTTTTTTTTTGGGGTATGCGAACAAAACATGCAAGAATTAAATCCCCCTTTTAAAACCATGGATGCCACAACTTCAATGTACAATGGAAAATAATCTCATATGAAATAGCACAATGTGGTGTCAACATAAAACACAGCGCTTTCAAGCCGGGGAGCGGGTGTGTTTTAATCCAAACCACAACTTTTTCCCTGAACTTAATCATTTTGGTGCCTAAACTTAACTGTCATCGCCGCGTGACGCTCACTTTTCTGGCTAAACTCCACTATCACGGCCCCTGAAAGGACCGTCATCTTGCGGTGCCTGTATCCGGCTCACAGTCACCTATTGGCTGCTAAACAACTGCCGCTGGTAGCCGGCGTCCCGGAGCTCTGTAGCGGCTAAATACAACCAGCAACTGCTGCTCGAATTTTATCGTTCTATCGCGCTATAGACTGATCACGCTACAGTGCTATTCTTAGTTTAAAATACATCTAATTTTAAGTACATAATATATGGTCTATTGGTAAAGTATTGAACATTTTTTTTTGGGGGGGAGGGGTACATTTTGTCCCCACTGGTGATAAAAATTATTCAGCAGAGGCAGGGATATGTAGACCAGAAAGGGGGAAATTCCACGCACCCCCCCGGCAAATCGCACCCTGATTGTATTAATTGGCAACTATTTTGATAATCGATTAATTTATGAAAAAAAGTCAACTCTGATGTCAGCTTGTTAAATGTGAATATTTTCTAGTTTCTTCTCTCCTCTGTGACAGTAAACTGAATATCTTTGAGTTGTGGACAAAACAAGACATTTGAGGACGTCTTCTTGGGCTTTTTGGGAAACACTGATCCACATTTTTCACCATTTTCTGACATTTTAGAGACCAAACAACTCATCCATTAATCAAAAAAAAAAAAAAAAATCAACAGATTAATCAACAATAAAAATAGTCGTTTGTTGCCGCCTTAAAATGCTTCACTTAAAAAAAAAAAAAAACAGAGAGAAAAACTAATTTGGTCAGTTACCGATGGCCTTGTGCTCAACAGACTGGATCGGCATGCTCTACCTCAAAGGGAAATATTGTAAAAGTAGATATGCGCTGCAGTGTGCGAGCATAGACATTTGCTGTAGCTTGCCAAGCAGAAGGCTTCCCAAGCAGCCTTGCTCTCATTCGGATACAGCTGAAGGGCAAAAACATAATCCCGTGCCAACTCAAGCCTGCAAACCATTCTTGATTGTATGCACTCTTCCTTCATCTTCTTACGCTGTTGAGACCTGCACATTAAAGTGCACTCTGAACTGAGGGGCGAATAGATGAATGACACAAGAATCAAATTCATCTATCTATCTAAATATTTCATCGAGAGTCCCAGAAGAAGCAAATTCAGGATAATAAACATGACAGCAAAACTAACCTTTCACCGTTCTCTTTACATTAAGCATGCTCGTAACATTCTTTAATATGAAAATAGATCATCAGAAATGAGAATATTTGTAACTAAATGAGGGTTCAGCACTTCCAGCATACTCTCTCCAACATTAGAAGTATCTTTAGGGCTGCAACTAACGATTATTTTCATTGTTGATTAATCTGTTGATTGTTTCTTGATTAATAGAGGACTGTCTGACAGCAAGGTAAAGCGCTGAAAATATTCTAAGTATAGCTTCAACTTAAACTGATATCAATGTTTTTAGTGTCTAAAATGTGTTTAGCTGCTGCCACAGCAGGACATTGCTTAGCTTCCATGTCAGTACTCCTGCCTGCTTCTCCAAACTGGGGGCGTGCCGACCGCCATCTACTGTAGCTGACACACTGACTATGTAATAGGGATAGACTGATAATCGGCAAAACAGTTTGCAGATTATCTGTATCTGCGTTTTATTTGCCTGATAACCAATACAATTAATTAATAAAAAAGTGCGCTACTTTGTCTCGGCAACAGCTCTGTGTCTGTCCCTCTGCTTCGGTTTCACTCACCACTGAGTCTGACTTAATGTCCCGCCCACAACACAATCTGACTCTCTCTTAGTGGGTACGTTTCTAATTTATTAAATAATTGCTTAAAACAGGGGTCCTTAATGTAATTTAGGCCAGGGACCCCTTAGCTGAAAGAGAGACCGAGTAAGGACCCCCAACTGCATATATTGTTTTGAGTTGCATTGAGTTGCATATTAACTTGGGCCGAATGGATGAAAATAAATGGTCATTATTTATGCAATGAATCTTCACTAAACACCAGTCTTTCTACTTGGCAGTAGCTGTGAGTTCTGCCACTACATTATAAAGAAGAAGAGTCAGGATTCAGGCAGCAGTGGATGTCATGACTTCAAGCAGTCCAATTTCCCCGACACTCGCTCACTGTTTTCAATTTCAACTTCTACATGTTTCTCTTTCTGTTTCATCTGACCTGTTTTATTCATTTTCTACATCTCACTTTTCTTCTTGCTCTTTTCTCCCTCTTTGTCACATCAAATGTGCATCCATTTCTTTGTGATATCTGAATCCTCAGGAGGCATCTTTTATCCCAGAGTGAAAAGCAGAACAAAAGGAAAATGGTAACTTTACAGTTTCCCTAAGAGTCTACTGTACATCTCACTCTCCTCTCGTACAACTTCTCAAACACAAAGTTATGGGAGAGGAGTCAAACAAACAAATGTATGAATATATAAATCTTTTGTTGTAAGAAAGACGAGATGAACGAAGCGGAAAAAGATGACAGGCAGCATGTGAACTCGGCTGTACCTCTGAGGGGAGATTTCATGGCAGCCTCCACCATGCCGACGAGCAGCTGGAGACTCTTGGGATCCTGGGCGAGGCCGGAGGCGAACGCTGCCAGGGCGTCGGCATGACGACCCAGGTACTGCAGGGCAACCCCCTGACGAAAGTAGGCCTGCAGGAAGAAGAAAAAGTAGACGTTAACAGTTGAAGGGGTTTAATTGAGGCTTTTTATATTCGTGCTTGTTGGATTTTTACATTTTGATCCACTTGTGTATTTTTACCCCTGTCGCTCCGACGACAGTGATGTCGGTGATGTTACGCAGGTATTGCGTTAACTATGTTCTCTATCGAAGTTTAGCTCGTTAGCATGCAAATCCTGATCAGAACTAAAATTGCCAACCTTATAGTGGTGCTAGAGGAAAAGTCAGGGGATCACCAAAGTAGTTTGGATTCATCCTCTGAGGATCATGAATGTCTGTGCTAAATTTCAATAAATTCCAAAGTTGAGATATTTCAGAGTGTTGTACTACAGCACTGTCCTCCTGTCTCGACCTGCTGGCTCCCATCATTACTAAAACTGTCTCCTTCACACTCAGCCCCCTGGTACACTCCTGAACTTAAATGAAGTCCCGCAAACGTCAGCTGGAAAGTATCTACAATAAAACCGGTTTAACAGTTCACCTCCACGCATACACAGACTACCTTCAATACAAAAACGCCCTAAACACTGCCCGGTCCTACTACCACTCACAGCGCATACACTCCGGCTCCAACAACCCCAAGACTCTCTTCTCTACAATAAAAAAAACTTCTAACCCCCCCCCTTTAAATTAGTAGTATAAAGTAGCAGAAAATAGAAGGACTCAATTTCTGTCATTTTAGGTTGTTTTTATCCGGCTGACGATTGTTCAAGTGTTAATTTTTTTGATAAGTTTGGTTTTTATTAGTTATTTGATGCTATAGAAACGGGCCCACACAGCTGACAAATTCACGTGACACTTCAGAGGAAAGGACGTCTCATCCATAGACAGTAAAATAAATGGACCAACAGATCCCGTGTCTCTGGACGGAGACCAGTGAAGGATATTAGAAGTCACTTTTCCGGTGATGGCTGAGCGTTACTGAGCAGCCTCCAACTGAGCTTGAAGACGTAGATGTGACGTGAGCAACGTGTCTGAAAGTTGGAAGTCTTCTGGTAGCTGTGCCAAGAGAAATCTCAATCATTCCCAATCTAGCAGAGACGGAGAGCGTAGGTATATGTAAGGAGATAACATGGACACAGGCTAATTATTGATCACTAAAATGATAGTTAACATTAGTAATTACACTTAAACAGCTAATGTAAGTCGTAACTGCCTGTGAGCTTCTCCTGTACTATACGGTAATTCCTCTACTATGCGAAAGTAAGTCCCGTGGTTTTGACACAATCGTTAGCCTATTTTTTATAAAAACGTCTGCTACGGAGCCATAACGTGAGCTACAAGGTAATGGAGCCTTTTATACATTGTCGTGTTTCTTTAGAAATAAACAATGGACAAATAGAGTCTTTAAACGTTTCAGATGTAAAGTTATTCTCTGTCAAAGTGACGTCAAAATGAATGGCAGTCAATGGGATGCTAATGGCGGGTGAGTGCTTGTTAGCATCAAAATGGCGCCATAGGAGCTACGCTTGCCAGACGCTCGCTTTCCCCCTTGGTCTCATCCTTCTTAAAACACATTTCCTAGTTTCCTCTCTCCTCGCATGATTTCCTCAAGGGAAGCAAGGAAAGGAAACGTGGATGCAATTTAAGGATATGGGACGTACCCACTGTTTCCTTCACATGTATGTACACACAAACAGCTCACACTTTGTTAGGACTCCTGCATTTCACAGCAACATTAGAGACAATGAATCATGACATGAGATTCATGCGGAGGACACACAAACACCGCTCTCCTCTTCTCTCACTGCCGACCAGACTGTAACTTAATTGTCCTGTCTACCTCTCTCTTTCTCCTCCCCTTCATTCCTCTCCTTTTTTCCTCTCTCTTTCTCATTTATCATCCTATCCCTCTCTCCTCCCATTTAAACATAATCTGTCATGACAGAGAATGAATGAAGACAAAGAAAAGAGGAATTAGATTACATGGCAGCTCCTGTCCCGGCTGCCACTTTCTGCACTCGCCGCTGTCTTTGTCCTTCCCCGCGTCTTCAGACAGCTTCATTGAAACGAATGGAGCCGGGGGGGTGGGGGGGGGGGGGGGCAGAATGTGAACAGGACACAGTGTCATTTCACTGTTGATTGACACAAAGTGGGATAAATGGTTGGTAATTACAGCTGGGGTCATATCCCTCATACACTGAAATCTGTCACAGCTACAGTGGTAATATAATCACATTCATTTATTGACCGTATGGTCTTTTCTTTTCCGTTTGCTCAATTTGCATTTTTTTCTCGATTAACTTGCATCTATTTTTGCTGGCTGTCATCAATACTTGCAGAATACTTGCATATCAGATTGAAAAGATGGTATTTGGCACCGAGTTACCTACAGTATGGCTTAAATTAGCTTACAACTTACTTTGTGCTGCAGTATCAGTAGCTGATTATGTTAGGCTGCTGGAGAAAACAAGATATTTGAAGGGCTTTACAAAATTGTGATGATTATTTGTCACTATTTTCTGAGATTTCTTTTTCCAGTTAGATGCCTGAAATTGAGTAAATATGTCACTAAATACTCCACTCAAGTAAAACATCACTTGTAGAGCTGCAAAGATTAATCGATTAATCGGTTTGAGTCAAAATTATCTGATTCCAGCTTGTTAAAAGTGAATATTTTCTTGTTTCTTCCCTCCTCTGTGACAGCAAACTGAATATCTTTGAGTTGTGGACAAAAGAAGACATTGGAGGACGTCATCTTGGACTTTAGGAAACACTGATTGACATTTTTCTGACATTTTAACAACAACAACAAAACTCCATTAAACCAGGAAATAATTGTCGTTAATAAAAAATGAAAATAATTGTTCGCTGCAGCCCTAATCACATTTTATAAGACTTCACATAGCTTCCTCTGGAGACACTAAAGGATTTATACAATTATTTTTTTTCACATATGCACTAGTACATAACAGGTCCCTCAGGTCTTCTAACCAAGGATTACCGGTGGTCCCACACACTTGTTTAAAAAACTAAAGGTGACCGTTCCTTTGAAGCGGTGGCTCCGACTCTGTGGAACTCCCTTCCTATTAACTTACATTCTGCAGTCTCGGTTGATGGTTTTAAAAAGCAGCTGAAGACACACTTGTTTAAACTCGCTTTTGTCTCATGTTTGTAACTTTGGGTTTTTAGTCTTTTAATCTTTTACCTTCATTGGTATTGTATTTATTTTTGCTTGCCTATTTTCTGTTTTGGATCCTACTGTATTTTAACAAATGTTTATTGCGTGAAGCACTTTGTGACTTTGTCTGTAAAAGGTGCTAAACAAATACAAATTATTATTATTAGTATTACTCCCCAACACCTGTAAGCAGTTCCCCTTTAAATGGAGACACCTCACCTTCTATTTGACATGGAGAAAACCATTTTATAGCAGTAGCAAATATACCAGTCAACAATGGCTGGAATACAGGACGGCAGCTCAGTTTTAGCTCCTGACTCTGATGCCAAGTGTCCATGCTGAGGAGAGAGAGACAGCAGCCTGCCCTCTGACCCTCGTCCAGGCTGGAGGGGAGAGCGGCGGGGCTGGACTGGGACGATGTAGCCAGGCTGGTGGCTGGGGGGACATATGGACACCCCACCTGTCTGCCTACCTCTACTTAGCACTGCCCCAAAAAAATCTGTCGCCTTCACACTGATTTGGCTGCTGTGTGGAGGATGCAGTGTTTTTCATTTAGGCATTCATGTCCTATTCTTGACTACTTTTGATTGGGGGAAGCTTCCGGGAGGATAATTTCAGTCAGATGAGGGTGATTATAATCATAGCAAGATGGGTATTATCTCTGCATGAATGTACAGCACAATAGGTAAGATTGAGAGTGTGTGTGCAAGTGTGTGTGTCAGAGCTTTTTACCCCCATCAAGGGTGTAAACATGCCAGAGCCAGACAGAAAGTGACAGCAGGAAGAGTCTGCTTTCACCACCACCACCTCCAGCCTCCCGCTCACACACATCCTGCCTATTAGCTCAGTCTGGCTACGCTGCCTGCTAAGCACATACAGGGGGTATACAGTCCAGACAGGCTCTCTCTCACACACACACACACACACACACACACACACACACATCTCAGACACACATTAACACACTTTCTGCCTCATTTTTTTTTATTTTTCCCGTCTGTCTCTCAGCAGTTGTTCTGGAGCATCTCAAAAATATCTTGTCAGATTACAGAGTCTCTTCCCAAACTGCTCTGGTAGTGTCTGAGGTATTTCACACACACACACACACACACACACACACACACACACACACACACACACACACACACACACACACACACACACACACACACACACTCGAGCATTTAGACAGCCTCTTTAACATCAGCTGACAGGTCTGTGTCAGTTAAAGTGAAGGGATTAATAAAAGGGACAAGAATAATCCTGGTGTGAGTGTGTTTGCACCTACAGTACTTATATTTTTATGTATTTATTGTTTTGTTCATATATAGGGCTGGGTCTCATATAAAGATTTTCGATACCGGTACCAATACCAATATCGTGACTTCGATACCGGTTCCTAAGCGATACCAATTTAATTACACAAAAAATTAATTACACATTACGGCACAAATCTTTTTATTTATTTTTCAGCTCCTACTACGTGAGCCCCTTCTCTGTGTAACGTAGAGTTTTTCCTGTGTGTCTCTACGACAAGTTAGACAGCCAAGCAGCAGCATTATTAGATCTTTGTAGGAGCATGCTGCATGCTGATTTGCTCACTGATGCGATTTACTCCTTAGGTATTTTTAGCTTAGAAAAAGTCCCGCACACTGACCATTACGCAAGCAGTAATTTATTTAGAAAATACAACGTTTCGGTCTCAGACTTTCAACAGGTAAAAAACTCCTTAGGTATTGAAATTTTTCGATACTCGATACTTTAGAGGCAATTTGCTCTGTGCCTAAAAAGTATTGAATTCAGATACCAGCCCTACTCATATATTATCATCCTGGCATCTCTTGGGGCTACTAAACTAAGGGTCTGCTTTAAAGCAGTTCTGATCAATTATTTAAATACTAACAAAGTATGACAATGTGAAAACAATGTGGAAGGGTTTGCTTGTAGTGATGACCGTACAGAGAATTATCTGAATCTGCAGCTCCTCTCGACTTTACGGAGCTTTATAGTGAGTTTCAGCTCATTGTTTATCTGTCTGGCTATAACTTTACTGTTCTGGTTTACTCTAGTCTTAACGCTCTCACAGCGCTGTTTTCATAGAAACATCTCTAAAAACTCACTGTACACCCTGTGTCACTCAAAAAGTAAAAGGTGGGTCAACTAAAATATAATTCATTCGAACCAATATAGTGCCCTGATGTCCGTCCGTCCGTCGTCGGAGAGAATGTCTTAACCTTCAGTATAATCTATATTTTTCCCATGTGGCATCATACAACTGTCTTGAGATTGTGAAATTGTGTGTGCGACTTGGAATTTGATATCGTGGCCCCAGTTCTGTCATTATCCTAAGACCTCCCGAAACAATCAAAAATCTTATCGCCTTTTTACGAGCGTCTAATCTTCGAGCTACATACTTAACCATCCAGACCTCTCAGGTTGACTGGGTCAGGTTTGCAGAGTCAAAACTAAACATGGAGTTTACCACATATATGGAACAAACTCCCCAAAAACTGCAGGTCCGCTGCAACTCTCAGTTCTTTTAAATCAAGGCTGACTTTTTCATTTATTTAAATCAAATAATTGTTCCTTTCTGCTGTTACTTTTATTCTTGTATTTTATTGTCTTTGCTCATTTTTATTTTCTATTCTCTTTGATGAATGATTTTAATTCTTTTAAACTGCCCTTTAATGTTTCATGAAAAGCACTTTGAAATGCCTTGTTGCTGAAATGTGCTTTATAATAAAATTGCCTTCCCGTTTGTTTGGTAAACTGCTGCCAAATCTACTGGCTTATTGCTCATGTTCCACTGTCATATATATTTCACCGTATACCCATTCTTATTGATATGCTACTGCTGATTATGCCAATGCTGTTTGAAAATTATACACTGAATATTGCTTCAATTTCACTGGCAGATACCACTTTTATCACTGACCGGTGGTGTGTCACTCTTTTTGATGTGCCAAATGCCGATTCTTAGTGGTTTGCCACTTTGACAAGTCAATGCTTTCTGGCCGGCTTAAGACACAGCCACTAGCATATACACAAAGTTATGACAATTCATCCTATGATCCAAATGGCATTCCATGAAAGTAGGTGGTGAGACATTTCACTCAAAACCACAAATATCAACCTCATGTATGGCGCTAGACGAAAAGTCAAGGGATAACCAAAGTCAGTAGGATTATTCCTCTGTTGGACATTAATGTCTGCACAAAATTTCAAGGCAATCCATCCAATAGATGTTGAGATAGTTCATTCTGGAGGGCCCAACATAACGGCTAAAAAAAGACTGAAGCAGTTGAAGGAGTGTGTGTATTAGTGAGAAATAATGGCAAACAAAATGAAGGAGAGAGTGAGAGATATAGCGAGAGAGGTGCTATATGTTGGTGTGTCAGAGCAAAGGATGCACACTGGATGAACAGATGCTTCAATTACTGCTCGTAACTCACATTAATCGAGAACAGATGGCGACACAAGTGGCGGGAGAGCGAGAGAGAGAGGGTGAGTAGGACGAGTGAGAGAGGATCACATAAACCAGACATGATAGAGATTGATGTCGCTGCAAATCAGACAATCTGCCACAAAACACACAGACAAAACCTTCACTCTCATTTCATCTGGACACAAAGTGGATTTAGCCTTCTTTTTTCACTAGTGTTGCTTGTGACTGAACAGATTTAACACTGCAGAGGATGTGGAAGGAAGAGAGAGATGTGGCCTTGAGTAATTTGTTAGAGATGGAGGATGCTGAGAGCTTCCTGACACACCTGGCAGCCTGGAGCCAGCTCACATTTTCTCATCACAGACAAACAATAAACAGCACCTTATACTACATTGACAAAAGGACATTACCATGCCCATACCTCTGGTCCCAGAGGGAAACACGATTTACTTTGAATCCTCAATAGTTTACTTAGAGCTTGGGTCTTACATTTCCGTGGTTTTGCCATTGGTTATGATAAGATTAAACTCCCCAGGAGACCAAAGTAACTGCAACATTTCTAAATAAGAAGTTTGGCAAGAAACATGATCAGATTGTAAGCAAACCAAGATTTTATCCAGATTATCTCTAGACCATTTTATTCTGTGTCAAACCAAAATGAGCACACCAAAATATTGGCTATAATTGCAAAAGAAAACTGTGTACAGTACGTGTACAACGGTAGGTTTAATATTAGGTCAAAGCTGAGGCAGTAAATAGTAATAACTGTTAAAGTGGTGTCTTTTGTTAAGCGTTTTCCACATCCAAAAACACAAAAGCAAAATTATACATGGATAATGTGTTAATCTGCTCTAATGTAGCCTAAGCTGTATACGTTAACATGTCCAGCAACTAGCTTACTACCTGCAGTAGTAATTTAGCGTTACTTCCAAAGTCCATCAGCTAGCTAGGCTATTTTAGAGTTTCAGCTGCCGTTAGCAGATCTGTCCTGATCTTTATTGGGTCAAAGTTTACACTGAAGCAACTTCAGCCAACATTGCTACCCAAGAGACTTATGTTTGCATAACTCATCTTAACTCAATTAAACATAAATCTAACCTCTGTGTTGCTTGTCCAAGTATGTTTTTCTAGTAAATATCCAAACAGAACGAATAACAGAACTAATTCCATTTCTATTTATAATGTGATAATAAGGTTAAGTAAGGCTAACTAGGGCCACATGGATCATTGATGGTGAAAATGCTGACTTTTTGCCAAGACATGTTAGCTTTAGCCCACTATTTTAGTATATTGAAGACATGCTGTATCATGCATGTAGGCATCAAGAATATTTAATACCTCTTCACAAGATTATAGTTTTAAAATGAGTCAGCTAAAAACATTAAAAAGTCATCTCAAGATGGCATTTTCAACCAACCGCTAACTACAGCTACTAGTTTGAGTTAGCTAATTAGCTAACTACAGCTACAGCTAGTTTGTGTTAGCTAATTAGCTAACTACAGCTTGTAAACTCTGCTAGCTAAAAATTGGAAGTCTGCTTTTGTGAACTTCGTGACATTAAAGAGGCATTGTTTCAGAAATTACTATGAATTTTGATGGTTAATTTCCTACTGCTATAACATAAACTCTAGGCTAACGTTATATGTGCAGTGCTAGATACCATTTTTGGTGAGTAAGCTACGAAGTTATCATAACTGACAGACGTGATGTCAACAACTACAAAAATAAGCTTTATCCTTTAAGATCTACAGTTTTCTGGTGCAGTCCTCCAAGTGAATTATTGTCTTTGTCGAACAACAGGGATGAAGTGGTGCTGATGTCATTTGGCCATCACTAAAACAAGAGGGTTCAGTTTGCCAAGTCAATACCCCACTTATCCCACAGTAAGTGATATAACGACATGCTGTGTGAGTTGTGAGCTGTGGGCTGTAAACCTCAGCGAGTGAGATCATTATTTAAGAGCCTGAGAGGGTCTGAGGGAGTCATTAAAAACAGCAATCTGTATTGCGAGGATGCCTCTTTGTAGAATTGAATGCACCTTATTACCAGGGTGAGGTATGATCAAACCCTGTGAATTTAAACCAGCAGACCTCTGCAGCAGAGTGCAGTTACTCACAGTCTGGGAATTAACAGTTCTCTCATCTTGCAGGGCGACGTGATTCAAACAGGTTCTTCTAATAGACTAGTCAGCCTGTAAACACTGCAGTAGAGAAATAATGCTGCTGAGCAAGCATCTTCCCAGAAGACTGGAAACACATATTCTCACACAGATAAGAAACAACAGCCGCTGCGGCCATTTGGTAAAAAAAAAACCCTCATTTGAACCTGTTAAAACTGAGTCAATATGTTGAAAAAAAAAATAAAAGTGACGTGTGGGTAAAGACGTGGACGTAACTTACTCCGTCTACACACAAATTGTAACCCTAACCCTAACCCTTTTTAAAGTTCCAATACAACAATGTAAAAATACTCTGTTACAAGTTAAAGTCTTTCATTTCAAAGTCCTAGTTAAGTATTACGAGCAAAATGCAAAAGTCAAAGCATGTTACTGTTGTAGCTGCTCCAGGTGAAGTTACTTTAACTACTTTATATACTGTTAGATAGTTTAGTCCAAAAGTTCCCAACCTAGGGGTCGGGACCCTCCAAAGGGTCACCAGCTAAATCTGAGGGGTCGGAAGAACATTAATAGGAAAAAAAGTAAAAGAAAAAAGAAAGTTCAGGTGCTCAAACTTTTTTCTTTTTTTCTCTCATCTGTTTTTTGTGTGAAATATGGGATAATTTTACATCTTTGAGCCTCGGACTGTAAAAATCACTCTAAGGAGCAATAGTAAAGGTTCTGTTTTTAAAATGATAAAGTAAGTTTATAACGTTCTTTAATGTAAAATCTCTTTCTGAAAAGTAACTACATCCGTCAATACAATATTTCCCTCTCAAAAAGTAATAGAATAGACAGAACATGGAAATACTCAAGTAAAGAGTACAACAAGGCCCTAAAAACTTGAGTAGCCCACCCACACACACACATATACTTAATCTGTGTCTCCCAGTCCAGTACACGCACACACACACACACACACACACACACACACACACACACACACACACACACACACACACACACACACACACACACACACACACACACCAACTGTTCGCTGGTTTATATGCATGAATATTCATCACTGTTACACTGGGACACTAGCTAAGATGCAATAATTGAGTTGGAGTGGCCATAACCACTGTTTCCACTGGGACCAATAAAGATGTTACATGGCCAGCTGTGGGCTCTCTCCTCTCACACAGACATACAGAACCGGTCTAAAGGCTTCACAAGTCGGTGTACTGTGGTGTGTTACAGTATAAACTCTGGAGCAGTTGTAAAGGCGGAGGTGCGTCCAAGGCTTTACATCTTATGAAAAAAGGAGTCTTGCTTGACATAAACCTCTCGTTCATCAGGGACAGGGATGAGTGTATATGTCTCTTCTGTGTGTGCTTCTCGGAGTCTGTATTGATGTTAGCGTGTCTAAGTGCATGTAGATGTGCTTGACCACATGCAGGGTCATCAGTGACGCCCCTGGCATCATATGTTGAGGAACCACAAAATGTATATCTGGAGCCAACAGATTAGGCGTCACCGTCTGTCTGTCGAACCAGACCAAAGCTGAGCTCTCCCAACATTAACCAACAACACAAGTCATTAACTCTCTTCAGCATTGAGTGGACACAACTGGGCTGAGAGCTAGAGCTAGTGCTTTACAGTACTGTTATGAGTATTGTTATTAGTTTTTCTGTATGAAAAAGCCAAATGTGTTAAAAGGTTCAATGATTGCTTTGATTTTCATGTGAAAGGTTATATCAAAGGTTGTTTGTCTGATTAAAGTCATGCTCATTCAAAGACTGTGTCATGAAGGGATGAACGATTATTTTGTTACAATGAAGTTTTTTACAATGAAGGGAATAAATACCAAGGAAAACAAATGACAAAAAAACATCTGTCTCAGCTAAATTGTTATTAAAGGAATGTGAACGCTGAGTCGGAGATTCAATGTCATCTTTGATTTCTTCCAGTAACTGTAATATTGCATGGCTGCTTAATCTGTAACGCTTAATGATTTTGTGTTCACTCAACTGAAAAAGTGTGATCCTTGTGGCAAAAATCTTTTCAGCTCGTCTCCTTGACCTATGTCTTCGTCTTGCTCGGATTACTGCTGCCATTTCACCAGGAGGCATATGCCAGGAAACCCGCTTGCGGCTGGTTTACACCTGCTTTTAAGAGGAGGAGAATGTTCACCGCAAAATAGAGGCGCGCTTTCACAGGCGGTTTTTATACATACCGTGGAATACATAATTAGGTGCACTTTACGCTTCCCCTCCCATCTCTTTATGGGAAACTCCCACTTTCCCCTTCACCCACCCATGAATGCATATGCATGACACGGAAAATCGCAATTTGCCATTTTCAGTCCCCACGACAGGCAGTCTGCGCTTTTACCTCAGTGCGGCCTGTTTGTACATACCTCGCCATGCTTTTACGCGCACGTGGCGAAACAAATATGCCTGAAGTGGACACAAAAGCGTTAGTACATCTGGCCCTCTGTTCACTACCTGCTCAGCACCCAGACAAAGTTAGCAACTTGCAAATAAAGAAAGTTGAACATCTTAAAAGGTAAAGAGCCGGATATTCATCTCAGGAGTTGGTGGAGACCAAATGTGTATAGGTAGGACTTACATTAGTCTGGTGGCCAGAAACACGACTCCAACGGGATGACATTGTTGCTCTGTGTCTGCTGGATGTGTAAATGGAGAATCATTTGCTAGCACATTAGCCTAAACAACTTTAAGGTGATAATATATCAGATTTGTGTGTCTGTTTGATTGCGTTAAAGCTGTTTTGCCCCCTAGTGGCCAAAAATCAATACATGCAGCTTTAAAAAGAAGAGAGGAAGAAACAGAAAGAAACAAATGTATTATTTAACCCTCATGTTGCCCTCGGGTCAAATTTGACCCGTTTTCAAAGT
The DNA here is from genome assembly GCF_008315115.2 of Sander lucioperca. NCBI lineage: Eukaryota > Metazoa > Chordata > Actinopteri > Perciformes > Percidae > Sander > Sander lucioperca. The sequence continues at coordinate 12,645,784 of NC_050186.1, forward strand.
TTCAACTTCAAAATTATGGGTTTCTTTCAACCAAATTGTACAAAAATAACCATGGTTCCATACACGAAAAAGGCTGTGGTCATACATCCACATACTGTGTAGGGATGTCCAGATCCGATCACGTGATCGGAAATCGGGCCCGATCACGTGGTTTCAGACTCGATCGGAATCGGACGTTACCTCCCGATCAGGACTGGGATATATATGTATATATATTCACATTATTTTTTAACACATCTATAGTTATGCGGTGGCACAGAGTTAGACCCTTTTGACTCCACACAGAAACAGCAACGCGTACGGCATGACATCACTTTGTTGCAGAGACGCTATTGGTTAAATGCCGGCAAAGTAGAACACGGAAGCAGCTTGAAGCGGAAAGCGCGAGTATGTCTGCGGTCTGGAGGTATTATAAAGTTGAATTATTATAGAAGTATCGGATCGGGACTCGGTATCGGTAGATACTCAAAATCAAATGACTCGGACTCGGACTCGAGGGCAAAAAAACCTGATCGGGACATCCCTAATACTGTGCATTCCTCTGATCTTAACTATTAGTCAACATAATTCATAATTTCTGGCTTTTTACCTCAAAAAGTAAGTATAACCTAATGAATTATGTTTATGACCATGAATTCCAAAAATGAAGTATAAAACTAGTGGGAATAAGTTGTAACACAGAATCATTGGGTGATAAATTATACTTACTATGCTTTATAAACAGGCAAAACAGACCGGGTCCATTTTGATGAGAAGACATCACAAGGGTTAAGACTTTTTTTTTTAACAATATATTTATTGTTTTGCAAATAGAAAAAATACAGTCACAGGGACAGTAACGTTATGAACACCCCCCCCCCTCTCAACAGCAAGGGTTAAGACTTAGTTATAAAAAAAACAAGTGTTGGTTGATTTTCTATTTTGGTCAGGGCCACAGGATCAAAGTTACAGGGCTGATGATGTGTTTAAGTGTAAGTCATCACATACAGTAGGAAGCATTTATCAACCTCTCTTTGAAATGTGATGTGTGGAGGTCAGTGTAAAGGCCAGCTGACACATCTTTCTCTATTTATCTCCTCTTCGAGAGTACGGAACCGCACTTCACCGCAGCTGCTCAAACACCTGATCCTCTGCTCTCTCTATCGGCTTCTACAGAAGTAAACTGGATTTCTTGAAAATACAAACACACCACAAGCACTATTGTGCTCAAAGTGTATTTTATCCTGGCTCAAAGTCTGTGTGGATAAACTGAGTGGGACGTCAACTCCGACATCTAACCTTGACGTACACACTGAATTACTCTGAACTGAGAGCTTTAAATTAAAGAAAGCATTTTCTTCTGTCTCACACACACACACACACACACACACACACACACACACACACACACACACACACACACACACACACACACACACACACAGTAATCCTAGTTAACCTCAACACACAAGGTTTATTCCCTGGGTGACTAAAAGCAATTCCCTTTTTCTTCTTTCATTCTCTCTGCTCTACTTTATCTATAGACGCAGACCTGGAGTCATTCACTTGACCTTTTCATGAATCAGCCACCATCTTTGGACCAATCTATCTCTCTCTATACAACACACACACATAAACACACACACACTTATGATAAAAAAAAATATGCATAAAGGGGGAGTGGGGAAGGGAGGAGGAAAAGTGGCCTTCTGATCTTGTTAACAGCAGTACAGAGGAGGGGTTTGCTTCTCTCACACTGGGTAATTAGACTGTCAGTCAAGCGGCTGCTGCTGCCGTTTGTGTGTGTGTGTGTGTGTGTGTGTGTGCGCGTGCAGCGTTTGATTGCCTCAGCAACCTTTGACCCTGACGGAGCAAATATACCTCCTGGGGGAAGGAGGAAAGGGGTCAACGTGAAGAGCTAACAGAACAGAACAGTAGACGTGATTTAGAGGGTCGCGGCGGAGAGAGAATAATTAGAGAAAATATAGGTTGATATAAAGGGATATGCTGTGTCTTATTAGGGCTTATTAGAGATGCATTGCATCAAACCAAGCCTGAAGCAGTGTCAACAAAAGACAAGTGTGTGTTACTTCATTACAAACTGGTGCGCAGGAAGAAGGGGGGCAGGATAGACTGGGTAAACCCAGCCCGATCTGCCGGCGATTTGATTTCGCCCTGCAGCTCAGGCTGGAAACCTGTACGTTTATCTATCCTGCTTCCGTTACAATTTTGGGGGCACCAATCACAAACTGGCTTATCCACCTGGCGCGCTATTGGCGGGTTTAACGCGATGCTGATAGAGAAGCGACCAAGCAGCTTCTTGTTTACATTCAACATGGCGGCCACCGAAGTGCAGCAACCTGTTGATGCCGCTCTGCAAAGTACGTCACCCTGATCGTTGGTCTGATTGGTTGAAGGACTATCCCACTGAGGACAGAGTCATTTGAACTATGCCCATTGATCCCGCCTCTTGTGCGGTAGAAAATACAGAGCAGACTCCCCAGACTAATGTTCAATCTTCAAAGATAGAGCTTGGTCTGGTGATAGCCAGACTAGGGGCAGGACATCGATGTAAATAAATCTGTGAGAGAGAAAGAGGAGTAACATGTGGTGTCAGAGCTCAGAGTCAGAGTCAAAGCTTCTTAAGCGAGGTTTATGGTAGCCGCGGTGTTCGCGAGCCATAAAATGACGTCACCACGGCTGTCGTTTCCAGCGCAAAGACTCGCTGTCGCGAGACTGTCGCAGCGCGTGGTCGCGGCGCATGGTCGTGCACCTCTGAATTTTTGTAACTACACCTTTCAGTTCAGTTGGGAAAGACTGGCGGAGCAGGTTCGCCCATACAATCATCTGTGTGATTCTTCACATACAGACCACAGAGAGTCAAACAGCCTTAAATATGTGGTCAAAGAGAGACCCCACACTGGGAAAAGAAGAGGCCTTTTGCTGGAGAGTGTGGAAAAACACGAGAGATCGTTTTGTTAAAGCTAAAAAAAAACGGCTTCAGAAAGAGTGTTCTTAACAGTGTTACAGGCAGACAGTCATTTGGATTTGGAGATAAACGACAGTCACGTTAACAATTACAGTAGATAAATGTAATGGTTGGTGTTTATAATAGATGTGTTTACTTCTGTTGCCAAGCAGGCTGCTTTCCTTAACTTCCACTCTCTTCTTCTCTACTAACTTCTTGCTGATTCAGAAATTATTTTGTTTGTACGCCCTCTGGTTTCGGAGAATACTACAACGAACAATGCGTTGAGCATAAACGTCTCAGTGCATGCTTGGAGTTTCTCGAGTATATCCAAAGCTTCAGGCTACATCTACACTACTACGTTTTCATTTATAAAGCGGCGTTTTGAGACAAAAACAATCTCAATCCACACAAGAGTTTTAGCTTCACTAGCAGTACTAATCTTCGTCCGTATTAACACGTCTGACAATGCAAATCACATGACCATTCGCCTACAATCTGCACGCGTGCAAACAGGGAGCAGATTATCTAATGTTACTCTGCGGTTAAAAATCATGGATGAATAGGTTGAAAATACAGAAAATACTTTGGAGAAAGAACAACAACGGTGAAAAGTAAGAGATGGGATTTGTTAGCTTGGACCGATGACGAGGTGGAACTGTTACTGAAAGGTCTGTCCTAACCGATAACACTGACTTACCGTTACCACACCACGTGAATGCAGCACAAATGTCCTTTCGCAATGTTAGCGAAAGTGAAAAATAATTTGTGTATCCGCCCCGTGATTTGGACACCCTTCCACCAAGTTTCATGAAAACTGGGCCAGTACTTTTTCCGTAACCCTGCTGACAAACAAACAGACTCCTTGGTGGGTGTAATTAAAGTACCAACGTGGATTCATAAAGACACCTGAAACATCACAAAAAGAAATTAAATTCTTGGCGCCTGACTACTCAAACATCCATCCAAAAATACAACTCAATTTCAGCCTTAAAAAGGCAAATAAGTAGGGATGCAAAGATTAATCAATTAATTGTCAACTGTTAAATTAATTAGCAACTATTTTCAATCAAGTTGAGTAATTTTTTATATAAAAATAAATTAAAAAGGCTCTTAAATGTGAATATGTTCTAGTTTCTTCTCTCCTCTGTGACAGTAAACTGAATATCTTTGAGTTGTGGACAAAACAAGACATTTGAGGACGTCTTCTTGGGCTTTTAGGGAACACTGATCCACATTTCTCACCATTTAATGACATTTTAGAGACCAAACAACTAATCTATTAATCGGGAAAATAATCGTCAGATTAATCGACAATGAAAATAATCCTTAGCTGCAGCCCTACAACTAAGTTAGCCACTGGAGAACATTTGTTCAAAGGTCTTCTAAAGAGTAGACGAGATAATAAATAAAATATAATAAAATAATCAACTGATAGAGTAGACAAGAAACTGTAATGATTTTTCCTAAATTCAGCATTCAATCGCTTAAAAAAGCCGTGTGTCCTTCACCAATAATAATCATCTTGTTTGTTCTGTCTGCATGAAGACAATATGGATTCATTCATGTCAGATGTTTTGTATTACATTTTGTATTATTGTTTGTTATGTACTTTCTTATCATGTAATGATATCTATACCGAGGCAGATTTCAAACCATCTGCCTTGGTTGTAAAGCACTTTTGGCTCAACTTCTGTTTTAAATGTAAATAAAGATGACTTGGCTTGACTTTCCCAAGGCTTCTTTCACATCTCAGTGGCCTTCTATTCCTCTAGTTATTTACACCTCCAACGCCCCGAACTGAAAGCAGGGTCAACACCCTCCTCCTCCTCTCCTGGTGGTGCAAAGTCTTAATTAGAGCCAAATTATCCAGGGAGAGATGGGGAGAGGTGGAGGACAGGTGGGGGGAGAGAGAGAGGGAGAGAGACCAGTGATTACTCGGGAGAAGACTCCATGCTTCATGCAGTTCCCACTCAGCCAACCGGGGCAAGCAGAGAACACACTGCTAATGATTCCCTACAAAGCTAATTAGACCCTCTCTCTGTTTCACATTCATCCTCACAGGTTGTGATAATTCATAGAGGAGCAGATAGCAAAGAGCAGTCAGCCTCTAATCTCCCGTTTTGGTCTTTCAACACCCACTGCTGTTATCTGGGAGCACATTTCTATTCCAGGTCTACATGATACAGATAAACAGATATCATTTCTGCTTTGGCCCCAGTGTGTGCATGCACATGTGTGTAATTTTTTCTCTCTCCTCTCTCGTAATTGATTCATTGACAGCTTTTTTATTCTGCCTGACTAATCCAGTAAATGGATTATCACTTTAGAATACAGCAGATGTCAGTGGAAGGGAACGAGGCGTACTGTACAGGGTACTAATGCAGAAATCAGGCTGTTCTCATGAACCGTTCGTCCATATGGCTACGAAAAGTAAAGCACTGTAATTCGTATGTATTTCACATATGTATTGCTGGACATCTAGCCTGGGAAAACCCTGACGAACTTCCGACAAATTTGAGATTTGCTCTGCAAGTCAGTGTGGCCAAGAGTCCATTCAAGCCCACTTCCAATTTTTCCAAATCGAGGCACCAATCACAACCGTCGAGGCGGGCTTTACACGATGACGATGACAGCGAGCAGCTTTTTGTTTACATTCAACATGACGGCCACCGAAGCGCAGCAACCCGTTGATGCCGCTGTCGCTGCTACATCACCCGGATCATTGGTCTGATTGGTTAAAGGATTATCCAAATGCGCCCAGATGCATTTGAGCGGCGTCCGTTGGTGGCGCCCCTTTGGAAATGCGCTGTGAATGAAGCTTGCCCAGACCCACTCTTAGTTACAACTGAGAAGGGTCTGGTGTCAACCAGGCTACTGGACATCAACTCCCTTGTAAAAAAAACACAATAGAGGATGCACTTTCTGCGGCAGCTGAAGAAGACTATGGTGTTGCACTTCTACTCTGCCATCATTGAGTCCATCCTCACCTGCTCCATCACTATCTGGTATGCTGCTGTCTCTGTCAATGACAAGAACAGAGTGCAGCGTGCTGCCATTTACCTACTGGCTATGTCACTTTTCAAGGAGCACAACAAATGTCAAAACATCAAACTTGACAAAATTGTATCTTTGAGTAGCTTTTTATTTGGTATTTGCTAAACTCAACTATAACGTTTCACCATGTCACCTTTATTACATAAAATGGCATTTATTTTCAAGAGCAAGAGAAATACAATTTGGATTTTGTACCATATTTTTTTACTCACGCTGGCGGCACGCAAGGACCTTTGTCAGTTTAAAATGAGTTAAAAGCATGCAGTACTGTTGAAAATGGGTTTTATCCACTTACTGGTGTCATTCAGCTTTGAATGCGGCCCTCAATACTTTCTTTTAGAGGAAGTTTTGCTTGAATGTTATTTAAGTAAGGTGTGTGCACATGTATTGAGCTTCAAAGTCGTATTTACATATAAGTACTTACATATCTACATGATAGAGTGACATTTCCTCCATTTGAATTCAAAACGGATGTTCTTTTTAATAGATTGACATAAAATTCATTTGTCCTTTCTTTCCGGAAAATTTTTAAATTACGTCTTCATATAGAAGTTAAATGAAAGGGATTCATGATTGACCGTAACGTGCTAAAGATGAATTTGTATCCGTGTAAGAATTAGGGTTGGGTTTGATGGCATTTTAGTGAATCCCAATCCCGTATCGAATCCACTTATTAAAAACAGAATCCTTTTAAATCCCTTATTGAATCTAATTACATTACAACATTTGCAAGTAATTTAAGTTTTGAACAGCTTAAAAACAAGCCTAATTAATGTTGACAACCTGTAGCGAGAACCTGAAAATGAGATGGGCAGCAGAAGATATGAAATATGGATTAAATGCATATGGCACACTGTTACAACAGGTGAAGCCTTCTTAGTTTATTTTTCATGAGTTCGTTGATCAAAGTCCTGGAGGTCCTGATTCAGAGATATTTAATGGATACGCCTTGAATAAACAAGAGATCCTCCTTCAACCGACGTAATGTGATTATGGATAATTTATCTAAAGAACTCTGTTGGACTGTGTTAAACTACAAAAATAAAGAGTAACATTTCTTTTCCCTCACAAACAATCTTTGGCCGGGGTGCCCTGGTAGCTCAAGGGTTCGAGTCCGACCCTGTGGCCCTTTCTGCATGTCGCCCCCCCTCTCTTTTCCACCCTTCCTGTCTTTAGCTATTAAATAAAAGGCCCAAAAATGTAAAAAAAGAAAGAAAGAATAAAGCATAAAAGCATATCAGTGCAAACAGACTGCGATGGAGTAGAAATGAAAGAAGTTTCTTGGACGTTTTATAACCTTTTTTGCTGCCTTTCGTTTTGTCTTTTTCCGTAACGCCATCTATGTTGTAAATACAGTCTACAATGTTATTGGTGGAAACTCATTTGTAAAAATGCATGTCTCCTCCAAAAATAATCCAAGGCACTCCTCCGTAGGACTTAAAATGCCTTTATTTTACATGACGATGTATTTTAAAATGACCAACACGTCTGCAGTAACTGTTATATATCCAAAGAGCACCTGTAGTTGAATACAAGAAAGACTCAGCAGTGCTTCCACTCATTTGTCTGCACTCTACCCTCTAGCCCTCTACTAGGGCTGGGTATTGTTTAAAAAATTTCGATAGCGGTACCGATACCAACACCATCACTTTGATACCGGTTCCTGAACGATACATTTTTCAATACCAATTTTAATAAACAAAAAGAAATTACAAAATTACACATCACAACATTTTTCAGCTCCTACTACATGAGCTTTTTATGAGGAGCCTTCTGGGAGAATATTTACAATTACCTCACACACATACAAGTGAAGTGCTCTCACACACTCTTCTGAAATGCTTTCATACAAACTAGTGAAAAATGATGCTCTCACATACTATGCTGAAACCTCACACACACACACACACACACACACACACACACACACACTGTACTGAATCCACAAAATGAACACAAAATTTGAGAATAATGACAAATACCGTAATTTCCCTTAAAGAAAATTGCCTACAAACATGAATAATAGAGTGGAAGGTCAGTGGGGTACAGACAGGGCAACAAAGAGCCTAACAACAGGTGTGTGTACACACACACACACACACACACACACAGGATTTCACTTTCAATAGTGTATATGAGGGCATTTCAGTATTGCGTGTGAGAGCGTTTCAGTAGTGTTTATTAGAGCATTTCAGTTGTGTGTGTGTGTGTGTGTGTGTGTGTGTGTATGGTTTCAGTATAGTATGTGAGAATATAATTTTTCACTAGTGTGTATGAAAGCATTTCAGTAGTGTGTGAGAGCACTTCACTTGAATGTGTGTGAGATAATTGTGAATAATTTCCCAGATGGCCCTTCATAGATTTTCCTGCATGTTTCGACAACGCGTAACGTTAGACAGCCAATCACCAGCATTATTAGATATTGGTAGAAGTATGCTGCATGCTTTTTTTGGCTCACTGACGCTGATACGATTTGCTCCTTAGGTATTGAAATTGGGTTTTGAAAGACGAGGTATTTTTCGATACTCGATACTTTAGAGGCAATTTGGTCGGTGCTTAAATAGTATTGAATTCTGTAACCAGCCCTACAGTACAATGTTTTTATGAGCATGATGCACGCACTAATGTGCCAACTCATCTAATACAAATACAGCTGCAACCAAGAATGACAAATATAGAGAAGGAAACACAGAAATGAACATACTGGAAAAAAAGAGGAGGAGATGCACTACAGTCTTTTCTTCTCATAAAAGTTCCATTATTGCACAGGAGATCACTCAGCTGTTGCAGTGCATATGCTGAAGAAGTCAACATTCTGCGGCTGCTGTCACACACAATAATTATTAATGACACTGGTCCCAAAAGGCAATTCATTTTCAGAGATAGTACACCTCAATCTCTCCTCTCTCTGCCTCCATGTTTCCTATATGTGCTCTGCTCCCCCGATGCTTTTATTCTTTCATTAACGCTCCGGGCTCATCAGTAAGCATGGCTCACTTCAGGCTCAATTTAGACGAGCTGCTACTATATGAGCCAGCCAACCAATTGTGATGTCACGCCCATTGTCTGCCAATTACAATTCAATTTAGCAGAAGAAACGCTCTAGAATGAGATTATAAGCGAAAGATGATGTGCACGCGTGTGTGTGTGTATATGAGAGATTGCAGAAAGTCTTTGTGATAATTTGTGATGTTTTCCCTCTTTCATTTAGCACTTTTATATTCTGAAGTGGCTTCCAGTTCTTCTTCTTCCTCCTCGTCAGACTTCTCCTCAGTGAGTTGGCTTAGCCTTTTCAGACAGCGTGACATTTGCACCTCCCCACTGCCTCGCTAAGCCGAAGCAATGAATACAGCGAGCAGCGACACATATAACATACTGCACACACACGCACAAGCACGCTAGCTGCAGGACTACAAGAGGAGAGTCTGATAATATGTATCGACCTGTCAGCATTTTGTGCGAGGATGTCATGTTTTCAATAGCTTTTTATCTGCTTTATTTACAGCAAACAGTCCTCCTCCACACTGCCTCTGTCGCTTTGCTCTCCGGTTAACTGTGACTCAAAACATATGAGGAATCCAGATTTCAAAACTAGAAACACACACGGAGAGAAAACATTGTATTTAAGAAGAACCATAGGCTGTAAATAAAGATGGATGACGTGTCTTCACTTCCTCACGCTTAACAAAAGTGAAGCCAAAATATTCTGAACACAGCGCTGCCATCTTGTAATTATTTTACTTAAGTTGGATTATGGTTGTATATTTATTTCATTTAGCTTAATTTCAGTGTTTTCAGAGGTAGAAAGACTAACTTAGTGTGGCTGGAGGGCCCAAACAAAAAAATGCAAATACCACAGTCGCACGCACACACACACACACACACACACACGCAAAATAGTGTCCCAGCACAGTTGGGTCAGCTCCTTTGAGACTTAAGCAGGTATTATTATCGCCTCACTAAAAATAGGTCCAGCAACCAAACACATTCTCATCTGGAGGTATACACACACACACACACACACACACACACACACACACAGAGTCTGTTATTCCCATCATGGCACAGACCAGTTATTTCTCCTCTGTCCCTCTTCTGCACAGTGACTTCCCCCCGCTCACTCGATCAGATAACACAGACCTTGACTGAAGGCCAATCTCCAGTATTTCTCTGTCATCAGAAGTCCAGTTCTTATGCACATATGTATTCACGGTCTCCTTTGTATTCAGTTCCTATAAAGTCAGTCGTAAAGTGTTCTTTCTTTACCAGACAAATAAAAGTACAGACAGACCGAGGACAGGTGAAATGGAGGGAGATGTTTGTGTTTAAAGTTAAAGGGAAACTCTTGCATTTGTCAACTCGTGTGTTGTATGATTTAACATTTTATTCATGTCTGTTGTAGAGTTTGAACGCTCAAATTAAAGTATTTCAACTTAAGCGGATTCAACAATGACACACATGTCACATGTTCGCATCACGTCATTCGTGCCATTCGCTTCACCTGCCGTGAATTTGCATCTATTTGCATCTTTGTGTTGACTTTGTATGTAAACCTGTCACGCAATTTGTGTGAAATGTGGGAGTGTTTTAACTCGCTGTTAAGGTAACACAATTTACATACCAGCACCATTTAAAGCTCACTGATTAACACGATATATCTCATTTGTTTAATCTGTACCAAAAACCAAAGTGTTATGTCCCAACCAATCTCTACAAGGGAACAGTGGACAAAATGAACAGATTTGAGAATAATGACAAATACCGTAATTTCCCTTAAAGAAAATTGCCTACAAACATGAATAATAGAGTGGAAGGTCAGTGGGGTACAGACAGGGCAACAAAGAGCCTAACAACAGGTGTACACACACACACACAAACACACACACACACACACAGCAAACTGGGCAGGAGGTTGTAAGTGTATTGCCACAATAATGACTGTGGCTTATCTTATCTTTCATTCCAGTGCCACATAGCTCATTTAAATAAAACATTTTAAAGGTGTTCTCGCTCTTTTCTCCCCCCCCCCCCCCCCAATATATAATAGGTTTGATCCCATTTGTTTCTACATAAAACACACAGACAGACAGACAGACAGACAGACAGACAGACACAGACACACACACACACACACACACATACCTGATGCTATTCAGGGACACAAGGCTTGCTCTGCCAACACTACCGCACGGTAACAGAGTCACGTTTATTGACTGTGGACGCTACGCAACGATTTGTAGGCTGGTGATGGAAAGAAAACTAAATAGTTTAAAAAGTTTGGAATCAGCTGATAAATTGATGTCTTTCCTTCAATAATAACTATCTTAACAAAATCATTCAGACCACTGGCGATTTTAGACCCTTTTTAGGGGGGCTCAAGCATGAAAGTCCTGAAAGGAGGCGTACCCACTTTGGCACAGTTGAAGAGAGTTTAGAAAAATCCCAGTAGAAGCACATTTTAAACTCATTCACAGATAAAGTGAGTCATTATGGACGGATGAAGTGCGACCCGGCTGATGTTACTGCACATCTGTTCTGCTTCAGTGGGTGTAAAGTGCAGTGAAAGAGCAACAGAGAGAGTGACTGTGTGCTGATGTGTGACCGCAATATCTCATTCAGTCGTAGGGTTACAGACACACTTAATGACAAAAGATGAGAAAACACACGGAACACAGGAGGACAACGAGGCTGAGTAGTGGTAGGGAGTAGTGGAGGTCATGTGACAGAGTGCAGTCACGCATGGTCCTCCTCTTGTCTACATCAGGGCAATTTTACAAATGCAATGTACAAATGCTTTCAAATGAAAACATTAAGGAGCACAGTGAAAGATGTTCAAGTAACACTACAACTTCAGTCAGTACAAGGCAGGATTAGCTGGGAGACTTCTTCTAAACGAGGGCACTCTTCCAACTTTGCGTGGAATACCTGCAGAACAGGGACATGGAAGTAGTTCTTTTGTAGATTATGGTGAACTAGTGTGGTATCTGTAGCATTGTTTTGCCATTCGGAACGAGTTAGCATGCTACGGTTAGCCACCTCGTTTCGGCTAGTGACGTAAAAAGCGCTGCCAATTTTGAACAGCTCACCCGGAGACTGAAGGCAGGACACATTCAGAAACCGTATCTCACTCTAAACAGCATGGATGTTTTTTTTTCCAAGTTTGTATGCATGTGGAAGCACCAGAGACACAACATAACACCCCAAATCCCAGAAAAAGTGATTTTTTTCATAATATGGGCACTTTAAGATGAAGGACGGAGCAGCTGAAATGAGAAGAGAAAGAAATGGAAAAAAACATAATCCTTGGGACAGATTAGGGTTCAGTAAGAGACAGTATCTCTACCAACAGACGTTGTGATAGGTGTGAAATAAACAGAGATGTAAAAAAAAAAAAAATGTCCCGAGGATATTGGAGCCGTGCAGCTCTATCAACATGACGAGCTCCTGGTGGAGCGTCGTCCTCTCCTCAGCCTCGAGATGCACTGCATTTCTGAGACAGAGTTGCCACAGGGAATTCATTCATGCATAACGCTTCCTGCTTTAAAAAACAATAAAGGACAGAAAAGCAGCACACACACGGATGCTATTTAAATGTAATTCTATTCATCACATTTTAGCTACACTAAGTCCATTAAGACATTAATGTTTTGACTAATATGTTGTGAAAATAAGAGTTAAGGATCTGAATACCAATAGCTCTAGGGGTGGGAATCATCAGAGGATACGATATTATCACGATACATGTGTCATGATATGATATTATTGCGATTTTAAACATGTTGCAATATTCTGCGATATATTGCAATTCATTAACTATTTTCCAACTTCAAATTATGTCCCCACAGGACAACTTGTCAACATCTAAAAAAAAATATGTCTCAGGATAATTTGGGCTACTCAGAAATGCCGTCTGTTAGCATATTGGTCGGCTTGGATTAAATTCTCTTTATCCATCGATGTGATGAGTTCATTTCAGCAGTTTGTGACTGAGTGAATAGGGATCGGCCCATATTCGCCTCGTTGACTGAGTAGGTAGTCTATATCGACTGCGTTTCAGTTGCGGGATTGTTCAGGAGTCGCCAGAAATTCCGCCGGATGTCCCTCATTTTCGGCCGGATGTCCGTTACCTTCCTCTTTCTTTGTGTTGGCGTTCTAACCTCCGGTGGATTTCTGAGGACTATGGTTAACTGCTCCTCAGATCTCTGCAGGGTAAATCCAGACAGCTAGCTAGACTATTTGTCCAATCTGAGTTTTCTGTTGCACGACTAAAACAACTTTTGAACGTACACACGTTCCACCAAAACAAGTTCCTTCCCGAGGCTATTTTGCAGAGGCACCGTTGCTCCATCTGGCGTTTAGCGCCACCCATGACGGTTGTGATTGGTTTAAAGAAATGCCAATAAACCAGAGCATGTTTTTCTCCCATCCCAGAATGCTGTATGGACTAGCCAGACCCTCCTCCGCAGTGCTGCGAAGGAAAGTCTGGCAATGCGAGACTACTGAGTAGGTAACATTAGTTGTTTATCAGGCTAAAAGGGCTTTTGAAGCAGTTATTCTTCATGTAAAAGAAGGAGAAAGGTTGTTTTATAAATGTGTATGATTGAATTTGTGCTCATTTAAAGAGTGTATTGAAGGAATAAAGGACTTTATAACAGTTCAGCTATTTTTTTTCATTATAATATTTCTTTGTTTCCCTGTAACAAAGGTGGAAACAACAACTAAACATGGGTATCATTATCGGCTAAATAGTTTTTTTCAAACATTCAGCCCAGAACTTCACAATCGTTAGTTTAATCCTAGTTGCACCCCTAGTTATGTCTGAGATCTTATGCAGATCCAGAGGGTTGAATGGGATCAGGGCCACATTTCTCCCGTAGAAATCATGTATTACCGCTGTTGAAATCAAACGGCATCAATGTTTGTTTCGTCTGGGTTTTCTTCATCACACGGAGCAGCACATCGTGGCACTCAAACAGGGGTTTCAGAATTGGTAGCCTGCAGTGCATCTTTCCACTGGATTATAGAAGAATGTGGAGATTATTCAGTGGACACATTAAAACAATATGTCTGACTGAGCCATCGTGCAAAAAAGGGGTTTTAGTTGGACGGCTCAGACTTAAATCAGAGGCAGGAGTGCAGCTTTAAGCAGCTTAGCTGCATTGTAAGTAAACACATTACACCCAGGGCATTGCCAATCCCAGCGAGCAGAACAGAATATGAAATTTCATGAACTCCTGCCGGGGAAAAAAAAACGCCTCGGAGAGAGACAGAAACTTCTCATTTCATCCACTGAAAACACAAACACAAGCGAGTCCCTGAAACCAACGTGCACTCGCCGTTCCAGGGGAGTTACACTGACTGTCAACAATGCACTCATGAAAATAATACCTAATACACCTCTGGATCAGCTCCAAGTCACACATGGCAAAGGTGCCTCAAACATGAATGTAAATCTCAGTTCAGTCAGCCAGCTTTCTAAAAACAGAAATCTTCCTCACCCTGTCCCCGAGAAATCACGTCCGTAAACTAATAACTTGTTTTGCAAAAATATGATGTGAGGAGAAACGTAATTGCTGGCAGGATTATGTACAGTGGAAATGTTTTTGTTTTAGTGAAGGAAGTACGTTTTTGTCCTGCACACAAGTCAAAGAGAGGTCGAGGTGATGTGGGTGTATATAGTGCAAAGGGAGGGTCTCAGGAAAAACACTACTGAGATGCATTATGGGAAGTGGAGCTTTGACACATAGAGATTTCATTTTAACTTTATAAAAGTGCAGTATACATTTTTTTTTTGTATACACAACACTGACATATTATCACCTTATGAAGTTTTTTTTGGCCAACGTGCTAGCAAACAGTTGCTTATTCACACATCCTGCAGACTTTGGCCTCTTCTCATTTTGATTTTGTGTCTCCTCTCTCCTCCATCCTACTGCCTGTGAGCCAGGAAATCCATCTCAGCGCCATCTTGAAGGATGTCTCAATTCCTAAAATGCATCTAGTGGAGAGAGGAGCGAGGATGCACAGGTGCATCCTTTGCGGAAGTGTTTTCAAAAATATTGATCAGTGCAGCTTTAATTAAAACTATAGTGCGTAGGTTCTGTCTCCCCCATGAAGAATTCTAAGTAAAGGCAACAAAACTGTCGGCAAAGCCACACGATACAAGCCTCCCGTGATCGCGCACCGCCCCCACCCCTCCTCTACACAGTTGCTAGTAGCCAAGGAGGACACGGAGGATTAAAAAAAACATGATGGAGAGGAAATTATCTTCACTCGGACGACACAATCTTCTGATCATAGTCATACTGAGAAATACAGAGAGAGTTGTGTGGAGCTGATAGACTTACAGTAATTAGCTTTGTAGCAACTCATTTGGCAATGGCTTGAATGTAACGGACGTTCATTAATATCAAAAAGTTACGCACTAAAGCTTTAAGAGGCAACTGTATTAGGCTAATAAACTTAGTACAGTTGTGCTTAAACACTTTGAAAGGAGTCACCTACATGCATAATATTCAGATCCACTTTGTTTTAAGACTATATGGGTCAAGGAGGGATAAACAGTCATAAATCAGGTACTAATGAGGACAAATGTGAGCATATATTACACACCTGCTCATTAAGAGAAGAAACTCCAGACGATATGAAAATGTAATTGAGGCCATCTAACTGCAAGTTGAAACCATATTATAAAGGCCGATACAACACATAGTGTATATTCCAGCTTTAATCACTTTAAGTACTCCTCCTCCGCCATCCCTCTTATTCTCTTCCTACATTGAGATGATTTTGGTCCAGGTTCTGATTGGTCCCTAGGCTGATCACAGATTGGTGACAGGGCATATTCTCATCCATACATTACATTTCTCTGACTTCCAGACTCTTTTACACCATGCCTTTTCTCTCAGTCCTTTCTTTCTCTTTTCCCTTTCGCCCTGTTTTTCGTTTCATTTAATTTTATTCTCCAGATAAAATGAAAAAAAATCAAAAAAGAAAATGCCCACAAGCAAACTGTAAAGCATTGGCACAAGTGTGTACTTCATGTGTACTTCACGTGTAGACCTACGTGTGTTTGTGCACATGCATCGGCTCTTATTCGTTGTACACGCTGCCGAGCAGAAAGGGAATATTGATTTTATGGCATCTTACATCTTTAAATAACTGATGCAAAGTAATATGTTACAGTGACTTTTCACTCTAACACTCTGCTTTCTGCTGGAAAATAAGACAGTGTTTGTGTCTTCAAAATAAAATCTGCTTTAACATGAGCTTTTATAAACATTCACCCTTGCAACAAGTGTTTCAAAGAATGAATTCTGCGGATTTTCTGTTGTACAGTAGATCTGCAGCCACACAAAAACACTCACTCAGCGGCCCACTGAGTCTCTTTCAGCTGCTTTCGTCACCCTGTGAAGATCCTGAGGCAGTCATAAACCAGAGCGAGGTGTCAGGAAGTCTTGACACCAGAAGTCTTCGCAGAGAAACCAAGCTTCATCTTCTTTAGTTAACACTGTTTAAAGGCAGGATTTTGGTTCAATCTTAGTAACAAAAGTGGAATTCCTGCATACTGTCAGCACTGGGTTTGTTAGAAATGTAACATTAAGGTCATAAACCTGGCATCAAATTCACAATATGAAAGTCTCAGAAACCTTCATTAGCTTTAAGAATACCTTATAAATAGTTTCAGTACAAAGACCCGGTCACACCTGCATTTAAAACTGTGAAATGTCATGGCAAATCAAAAAAATTCAATGGAATCGCCTCAAGTAATGGATACAATTGCGGGAGAAAAGTAAATCAATACATTTATGTGTGTGTGATTGTGGTTTGGGTTAAAATCCAACGTTAGTTCCCTTCCTGAAGGTGCCGTTGAACGTGACGTTCGTAAAGTTAAAAAATAACTTGCAGTTTACTTTTATTTTCCAACGGGACTCAAACCCTGTTCTCCTAACTCCTTGTCATCGTACTTCCTGCTTTGCTCCATAGTCTATATTCACTACCTTCCACTTCCGGGATTGCTCCGTTGCCGCCGGAAATTCCACCGTATGTCCTTTTCAGCCGGATGTCTTGGGGAATTTTAAACTCCGGTGGGTTTATGAGGACTATGGTTAACTGCTCCTCAGATCTCTGCAGGGTAAATCCAGACAGCTAGCTAGACTATCTGTCCAATCTGAGTTTTCTGTTGCACGACTAAAACTACTTTTGAACGTACACGTTCCACCAAAACAAGTTCCTTCCCGAGGCTATTTTGCAGCACCAACAGGGCTCCATGCGGAGCTTAGCGCCGCCCATGACAATTGTGATTGGTTTAAAGAAATGCCAATAAACCAGCGCATGATTTTCTCCCATCCCAGAATGCTGTGTGGACTAGCCAGACCCTCCTCCGCAGCGCTGTGGAGGACGGTCTGGCAATGCGAGACTACTCCCGCCATAACTACTGCGGCCACTAGAGGGCGCCGCAACTAGAAACATAACTATAGGTCTTAATTGCTGCTTGAACAAAGGACCTGTGGGAGGGTTTTTCAGGGGATGACAGTCTGATTTATTTGAACTGATTATAAGAATGGTCCTGGAAATATCATCAGCAGTAAAACTTTCTCTACCTTACTTGCACAAAAACTTGTGAACATCCAAACAACTGGTGTTGTTCACAGTGAATGGAACCGGATGAATGTACAGTTCCTCTTCTCCTCTCATCTTTGCTATATTAGGACTAACAGCTGACTGTCCGACCCTATCAATTAACACACTCCCACTGGATGAGAGGGAACAGCTCCCCCACTGGGAGCTCTCCCAGTTATTACAGCTGGATCAGCCACTTGAAGATCAGGGCTTGCACTCTTTCCAGAGGAACTGCTGCTCCCTGTGATCTTTGAGCCAGAGACAAATGTGGTTAGGCATGAAATCCCACGCCAGTTCACACTACCCACTCAATAGACGGAGGAGGTTTTAAAATATCAGACAGATTTTCCTACACAGCGAGAAGGCTTACTCACACTTTGTACAGAAACAAGACAGAGAGGCTACAGTTACGCCAGCAGGGTAAACAACGGCAATAATGATGTCCCAATGCCCAAAATGACTGTTGCACTGTCCTGATAGTCCGGATATATTACATTTACAGCAGCAAACACTCACATTATGACAAGCTGTAATCAGTGAAGCTCCAGCATTGTTCCTTGATAAATGACTCAAATGATTATTCAAATATCAACATTTTTGACAGTGCATTTTCTGCAGATTAATTGACTTATCGTTTCAGCCCTAAACATTTCTTCAGCAGGTGCACGGTCACAAATCAGAGATGTGGACTTGTTGACTTGGACTCGAGTCGACTCACCGTTTTGATAACTTGCGACTTGATTTGATAAAAAATAAATGACTTGAGTCTCAACTTGGACTTGTAAGTTAATGACTCCAGACTTGACTTGAGACATGATGATTCGGATGACTTATGTATTCATAAGTTTGAATGTTGTTAGCTGTTAAATACAAAATAATATAATCTACTGTTGTCACGTTTCTGTCTATCTCTCGAATATGCTATGCAGCGGCAGCAGCGAAAAACGCACAAGCAATTTGGTCATGTACTGTTTTCTATTCCTTTTTATCCATTTTTATTACCTGTTTTTATATGTTTTAATGTTTTGTGTGTTGCATGTTATGTTATGTTAAGGATGCCCCGCCTCTCTTAGACTGTAAAACTAGTTTACCTACGGGTATCAATAAAGTAACCTAACCTAACCTAACTGTGAATCATTATTGGATGGCTCAAAAAACTCCCCGGTATGCGACTGTCCTGATTGGATGACTGGCTGTCAGTCAAACTAGTAGCTTTGGCAACACGTAACATCAAAGACCCCTGATGAAGCCTCATTAGTTGGACCAGACCACCACAATGGCTAGCATCTGTGCCACAGGCTACATGCACTGTATACTTTTTGTACTAGTTACACAAACTAGCCAATCATTTTATTAGATGCTAATACCTTGTCTTTTCTCTTTATAAAGACCGGATACCACAGGTAAGAGTGCTTTATCTTGGGTGTAAAAAAAGTGACTTGATTTGGGACTCAACTTGACATAACCTGTGACTTGACCCAAAAAAATAACTTGAGACTTGCTTGAGACTTGGACCAAATGACTTGAGACTTACTTGGGACTTGAGCAAAGATGACTTGGTCACAACACTGCTACAGTGCCAATGTACAATGCCAATGTCCCAATGCCCAAAGCTCTTTCCCAACAGTTCAGAGATATTACATTTACAGCGGCAACATTCACATTATGAGAAGCTGCAATCACTGAAGCTTCAACATTGTTCTTTGATAAATGACTCAAATGATTATATAAATAACATTTTTGACAATGAATTTTCTTAAGATTAGCTGACTTCATTGACTATCATTTCAGCCCTAAACATGTCTTCTACATGGATGTACACAGCAGGTGCACGGTGACAAAAGCTCTCAGATGTGTATCTTTCATTACATCTCCTGTCACTATGTATCTCGGGCATTTATGACACTTTTTGGTATTTTATATGTCTACAGCGCCCTTTATGTCATTTTGAATTCTCTATAATAGAACTACAGTTGGCTTACAGTGATCCAGGTGGTGAATAGTGCAGCTTAAAGCGACTTTATACAGCTTTATGGAAGGTTTCATCTCCTGTACAGTATAATCCTCTAATAATCCCACACAGACATGTAGCTGCAGTGTCTTTCTGAAATGCGAGCTACTAACGGATTATCCTTAATAAAGTGTCCGTGGCTGCGCTGTGCTGTGTGAGAGTGTTTAAATAGCCCTGTTGATCCCAAACGGTGCCAGTCAGCCATTCAGCCACATTCCGCTACAACTACTTTGGACTAAAGTGGACTTTAAAACGCAGCAGCACAGCTCACTCACCTTCTTCCTTGGCTGCCATTTCATCATATTTGTAAACCAGATATATGCACAGCATCAAAGTGTCACAACAGCCGGTGAGGAGCGGTGTGCACGCGGCATCTCAGACCCGGAGAGAAGGCTTCCTCCGCGGGCTTGTTGGAGGGAAGTGGAGCAGCAGAGACGCGCCCGGAGCAGGAGTTAGTTAGTTATAATCCTGGTATAATGACAGTGGAAGCCCTCCTCCGGTTACACCGAGCACAGTGTGCTGTCCTGTCATCCAGCCGCCGGTTTGTGCAGAGCATCATCTGTCTGCTCCGGCAGCTTCAGCGGCTCTGAGGACTCAACTGAACCGGGAACTGAGAGCTGAAATCCTACACCGATACTCCCTCTCTCTCTCTCTAACACACCTCCTCTCTCTCTCTCCCCCTCTGTCTAACACACACCCCCTCTTTTTCTCTCTCCCTCTTCTAACACACATCCCCCCTCTCTCTCCATCGCTCTCTAACACACACACACACACACACACACACACACACACACACACACCCCTCTCTCTCGCTCCCTCTCTTTCTATCACACACTTTCTCTCTCTCTAACACACACCCTCTCTCTCCCCCTTTTTCATTAGTTAATGGCTAATAATCAGAGGTGGAAGAAGTATTCAGGTCCTTTACTTAGTAAAAATACTCCATTACAAGTAGGCCTAGAAGTCCTGCATTCAAAATTCACTTAAATTAAAGTATGTACATTTTTATAGGCAATGATGATGGGGATTTACAGATTTGCGCTTTTGCACTGTTGCTTGTGATCACTGCCCTGATGTGTTTTACACACCATTAGGGTCATATTATGGTTTGTTGTATTGTATTGGTATCATGTTGTACATGTTGTTTGTGTTTTACAAATTCTCCACCTTGTGGGACAATAAAGTTTATCTTGATGTTGAACTATAGTGTGTAGTTTCTGTCGCCCCCATGAGGAATTCTAAGTAATGACAACAACACTGTTGGTGCGTTCACATGATACAAGCCTTCCGTGATGGCGCACCACCCCTCCTCCACGCAGTTTCCAGTAAGAGTTTACACCGTTAAATCAAGGAGGACACAGAATTAAAAAAACATGATCAGATGTCATTTTTTATGTCCTCTTCGTCTCCAAAGCTGAACGCTGCTGTTGTCCTTTCTCAGCGTCGGGACGTCGTTAGGCCTATTTTAGGGGTGCTGAAGCTACCCTAAAATGTTCCTAATCCCCCCCTAAATAAAATAAGAACAATAATAATTAGATTTTTTTTTTTACAGTGCACCCTGTATCACAGAATCAATCTTCCTTCACCATTCATCTGTGTGTGTCGGTGTGTAGTGTGTCTGTTTTAATTCTATTTTATAACTGTCAGCTGGTCGAAATTAGAGGCTCAATGAGCGCCCACGGGCACGGTAACGGTATGTGGACGAGCGAGGTAGAGAGTTAGCTACTGAAGAGAGCCAAGCGGCATTAACAACAACAAAGCAGAGAATCAAAGACTCAACTGTATCAAGCATCTCAATATCATTAAGTGTATCCCCATTCATATTTAGACGCAACAAATGATATATATCCAGCTACAAAATAGCCAAAAAGTCGGAAGTTAGACAGAAGTACAAAGAGTAGTAGCGAACTGGCAGCTTTCAGAGCGTTGCAGACCGGAGCGTTGCAAGTAACTGGAGGATTCATCTCGTCGCTACTCTTTGATCTTAACTCGCTACTGCACACGCACACACCGATACACACGCAGATGAATGGTGAAGGGAGATTGATTACACGTAGTGAGTGATACAGAGTGAAATTCGAAGTTGTTTTTAATGACCTGCTTACCTTTAGCTACGTTTTATTGAGGTAAGGGAAGGGGATATTTTGGTTTACTATGGAAAACAATAATATGCCAATGATAATGAGATAATTTAGCCAATCTCTATAGTATTCTAAAACAATATCAGTCCCCATAGAATGTTGTTGTCAGTGAAAACTAAAACGTCTTAGGGTCCCTGTTAATGCTATTGTACCGGTGTAGCCTTCAATTCATTGAGCAGATGGATATTGAAAGATATTTTAGCAGAGAGAAAGAGAAGCAGGAGTTTGGCAGGGCAGTTGATTCAGAGGGAGCCGGTGTGATTGAGGTCAGTAGTGGTCTACAGGTCTAAGGACATGTGGGGGATTTGCTTTTCTTCTAACAATAAGCATTTGTTGGCAAGTCTAGGCACTAAGGCACAGCCTAAACTAAATTATTTCATTATATATGCTAGCTATATTCTGACCAACTGAGCTTTCTGCATTCATTGGCTGTGATAAATTAAATAACTATGTAGATGTTGCCTAAACGTAGGCCTTAATTCTGGTTTTTAGGTTATACTGTATGCAAGCCAAACTACACAGCGAAATGACACCCTGATTGAACCAATCCACAGCCCAGTTACAGTAATTAGTGTAATTAATAATTAATAAATATCATTCTTTGGACAACTTATCTTATAGAGAAAGGAATTAGATATAGTATGCTTTTACTTTATCACACATTTACATGAGCAGACAGATAGCATGTAAGACATTGCCTACAGAAGAACTCATCAGGATCAAAGTCTGGCCTAAGTAAATTCCCCCATGCAGCTTTGATGTGTCTAAAAGCTAACATTACAGTAACTTTTCTTTAACAGAGTAGAAATAGAAGAAATGGATATGTCTGTCACTTTTTACTTGTTAACATGTTGGTTTCTTGACTGGTTGTTGACATAAGTGTAGCTCTAATACAGTACCAAAAGATGTGAGTGCAAAGATTTTACAAACACAAGTTACAAATACCCTGGGGGCTAAGCACCCCGTCTTTAAATCCTAGTGACGTCCCTGCTCAGCGGTGACGTAAAACGCATCACTCGAGATTCTGCGTGTGAATGTCGCCGGACTACACCATTTTTGAAAAAATAGCCATACTGAGAAATACAGAGTTTTGTGGAGCTGATAGGCTTTTTAGCTTTGTATCAACTTTTTTTTGGGAAATGGCTTCAATGTACTGTAACTGTACGTCCACACCGCCGCCGACTTGAGCTTCTGAAGATACCAGAAGTCATTCATTTTCAATGGAAGCTGCTTCTCTCAGCTGCAAGGAGCGGAAAATCTGTCGGCGTCGCGTTTTGAGCGACCAGAGCGTCAATCAGAAAGTTGAAAGTAGGTCAACTTTATGGTAATGAGCTATGACGCGGTTCAGCGGCAAGCAATCGAAATATAAACGTCCTTCGTGCTGGCTGATTCCAGAGAAACATACGATGTAAACTTTTATTCCTACTAAAACATTAGTTCCGAGAAAAAGGAGGAAAAGCTCATCATGGCCGTTGCTGGGTTCCCTATCATTTATGATATTTGCGTATAGGGACCAGTTAACGTTACCTGCCGGTCACATGGTCTCTAAACAGTCCGCTGCACGGATCAACAGCTGGCGGCTGCTCGCTCTGCCTGCATTCTGCTGCGGTTCAGCGGCTACCTTTATAAGGCTTAGGCGCAGCACCCAAACAGTTTTGGGCAGCACCTAAGCCAATGAATGTAACTAAATGACTTTTATCGGATCTAATGATTGTAGTCGGTCCCCAGTGCATTTCTTTAGCAAGTTTTGTCTTTACGCTTTTTGAGTGTTATTTATTTATTATCTACTCTAGCTTTTCCAATGTTTTAGACACAGATATGGGGATAGTAACGGTCCAAAATTACGTAAATATGCTTTTTTTTTTTTTATTGAAAACTGTTACATTTATGAGCGAGGACCCCTGAACCACCTTGCAAAATAAGTGCACCTAAGTCTTTTACAAACCTAGGGAAAACACTGACTACAGGTAAGAGGAAAAATATATTTTTTTATTTTGGGGTGAACTGTCTCTTTAAGAATTACAGAGCTAGACATGTTAGACAAAGGGTTGAAATGGCTGGAGGCAAATTTCTGTGTGTGTCGTCCTTTTATAGAAAATTATAATTGGCTTCAATGTAAAATATATCCATATTCGTACCTTTTTCTATAATTACGGTTGTTGTTTTTTGTCATCTGAATATAGAATATCTCACGTGCCTGCTTTGTATCAACTCATTTTGCAAAGGCTTCAATGTACTGCAACGGACGTTTAATATAAAATAGATGCGCGCTATAGCTTTATCTTGCAGTACTTTTGCAATCTTACTATATTTACGTGACCAAAAGTAAAAAGAGCCGAGAGTAAAAGATGTTTGCAGGCTGGAAGAAGCTCACATCTCCCTCTGCATCTCCTCACTCGGGGAGGGAAAGGTTTGAAACCAGAGCTGAGGGTTTTATTATTGGGGATCAGAGGAGTTAAGAGGGCAGGGACACCAGGTCCCAGAGAAAAGCCTTCAGGATCCTTTACCCTCCATAAACAAAGACAGAGGACAGCCCTAACAGCCACAAAGCCTGCAGAGCAAAGCAGAGACTTTCAGTGATGGTGGAGAGACTGGAAATCAATAGAGGATGAAACAGGTGTCCCGTAATTTGGTGGATTGTCTTTAAGGCTTTTCTTATACACAAAGGACACTCAGGTAGGTATTTTGACACATGTGGAGTCTATCATCTTTGACCTGAAGCATCTAAATTAAGGCTGTCGATCAAGTGAAATATTTAATCACGATTAATCGCATTATTTCCATAGTTAACTGGTGATTAATCGCACATTTTTTTGTCCTGACCAGTCGAACGAAGAACGCCGCGCAACCAGTAACCAGTAACATAGCTCAAGCACGGTGTTCGTCGTTCGACTGGTCCTGACTGTTTTCCCAAGATGGAGCCCGCATGTATACGTGAACAGTACTGTCTTTATAAACTACTGTATCTTTTAAATAAACTGTCTGCACACTTACAAAGTTCTCAATGCTTTGGTTTAAATGTAGGGACCCTCATTATGCTACCGTGGAAGTGTGGTGCTATTTTGAGCCTTGTTAGTGGTGTAGAAATAGCGACTTCTTTTTACTTTAGCCGTGCCCCGACGACTAGCGTTATAAGCTAATTAGCGGTTTGCGCTAAAACTGGTCACATTCGATTAGCATGAAAACATATCCCAGAGAACGGTCGACTCGGTACACATGTGTTATTAACCCCTAGGTTCATTTTGCGCCGGATTTGTCCTTTAAGAAAGGACCACATCTTGTCCTTTAATGATAAGTGGTCCCTGAGACTCAACGTACTGACTTACGTATCGACAGTACATGCAAGAACCATGTGGAAGAGCAACTGAACTTGCCGTTCAAAAGACTCTTTTCTTTTTTTCTTTTAGTCTGCTGGACATCCACAACATTACTGCTGCATCAATTTCCTGATTTTCCAAACTACGGAGCGACCCAAAGCCCGATTCACAAAATGCGTGCGCAGTAATCGTGCGTCAAAAAAATTTCTGCCGTTAAAAGGAATTTGCATTAACTTGTTAATATCGCGTTCATTTTGACAGCCCAAATTTAAATGATTAATTACAGTAAATCCGACTGAAGGTTGCATGAACACATCTCTGAGTAATAAGCACTTTTTGCAAACACATGTAGTGGGAGCTCCTGATAATGAATGTGCCATCACCTGCCTCTGCTTCACCGTGAGTGAACTGAACTGACATATGCACTCTAAGTCTTAAAGGAGTAGTTGAACATTTTGCGAGCTTATTCACTTTCTTGTCGAAAGTTAGATGAGAAGATGGATGCCACTCTCATGTCTGTACGCTAAATGTGAAGTTACAGACAGCAGCTGGTCAGGAAACACTCGTTCGTTCCTTGAGAGTGTTTTAACTACAATCTTTTTCCTAACCTTAACTCGTCGTTTTGGTGCCTAAACTTAAAGGTCCCATGGAATGATAATTTCACTTTATGAGTTTTTTTTTACATTAATATGCCTTCCCCCAGCATGCCTATGGTCCCCCAGTGGCTAGAAATGGTGATAGGTGTAAACCGAGCCCTGGGTAAAACGAGTATTATAGTCTCACATTGCCAGACCTTCCTCCACAGCGCTGCGGAGGAGGATCTGGCTAGTCCACACAGCATTCTGGGATGGAAGAAAAACGTGCTCTGGTTTATTGGCATGTCTTTAAACCAATCACAATCATCTCGGACGGTGCTAAGCGCTGGACAGAGCAATGGTGCCGCAGCAAAATAGTCTCGGGAAGGAACTTGTTTTGGTGGAACATGTGTACGTTCAAAAGAAAACAGAAAATTCAGATTGGACAGATAGTCTAGCTAGCTGTCTGGATTTACCCTGCAGAGATCTGAGGAGCAGTTAACCATAGTCCTCAGAAATCCACCAGAGGTTAGAACACAAACACAAAGAAAGCAGAAGGAAACCGACATCCGGCCGAAAATGAGGGACATCCGGCGGAATTTCCGGCGGCACCTGAACAATCCCGGAAATGAACCGTTGTTGATATAGACTAAGAAACGACTAACTCTCCGCAAAATGACGACCTATTCTTGTAAACCAAACAGCTGATTTCCTTGTGTCTTCATCATCATTATTGTTTGGATCAACCCAAGCAGGTCTCTCGAAGCGAGACAAAGGTTAAAGTCAAAGGCATGCACGTCATTAAAGGGTTAAAGTGAACGGCTGAATCTGGACTGAAGTGTGTTTGTGCGTGTTTGTAACGGTGCCCTCGAATCAATAACAGAAATGAACTTCACACAGTGACAGTGAAGGTAAATTGAAGTGACAGACACACACACACACACACACACACACACTGAGGTGTCTGCTCGTGTGCAACTGTCAGTCATTTAAAGAACAACCTAATCTCCAGGAATAAACGACTGAGGGCAAATTCGTTTTAGAAGAATTACACTCTGTTCTGAGAATTACACGTGTGAAGCCTCACTGTGGCTTTAATTTGGCCATCAGCTGAGTGATAACACTGACTTTATCGCTGCAAACACCTCAGCTGCTGCTGCTGTTCAGTGTCTCAGTGCAAATTAAACATAAGGTGTGTAAATATAAACACACTGTATATAGGGTGAGATGACACCCCCCCTTTAAGTTACTGTCAGCGATGGAAGAAGTATTTAGATCTTTAAGTAAAAGTAATAATACACACTGTGAAAATATTCATCAGAGTTATCTTCGATTTGGCAAAAAAGTTTATAAAAGAAAGCATGCTTTACAAACTAGAGGTATGGAGCTTGAAAGACCAGTGTGTGACCAGTCAGGCAAGCTCTGAAGAAAGACAACATAGCGTTGGGCATTATGGGATGCACAATTTTTGCAGTTTCAAAGGCAGGATATCTCAGTTGCTATGGATTCAATTTCATGACTACTTTTATTCTTTTAAACTTAATGGTGAGGCCGAGCCCAGATTGTTCACCAGGTACTATAGCTACAATTTTTTGGCATATACCTTAGCAGGGGAAGTATGGCAGACACATTCCTGCATTTTCTTTATTATTTAACACTTAATTGTTGTTTATGGGGCGGGTGAATTGCTTCCATCGTTCAATACGTCGCTTGGTGCCAGATATAACGACGTCACTGCAGGTCCTCAATCGAATGAATGTATGAATGTTTTTTAGAGCTACACATGGAGACCCCCGTCCTGTAGTTAACACATTACAGTACTTTGTAATATACAACTGTCGACAACATGTGCACGGTGCTCGATGCCAAAGACTGCAACAGTCCATGTTTGTTAGAGCAGCACTGTTCTACAGGGAATCAACCAGAGTGATTTGACAAACTGCAGGGAGCTGAGTTTGTCCGGAAACCTGCAGGCTGAGGATGACTCTGTGTGATGCCGCGTTGTGTAGCAGAGAGGGGTGTTTGTAATCACACCAGAATCTGTGTTTGAAAGCATAACTTTCCATTTTTTAATTTCTTAATGTCAGTTAAAAAGTACGTAAAGTAATAAAAGTACATGTGTAACGATTAGGGTAACTAACAGTTATTTTTGCCAACAAAATGTCGGAAAATAGTGAACAATGTCCATCCCAGTTTCTCAAAGTCCAAGGGGATGTCGTTAATATCTTGTTTAGTCAGTTCAAAACCCAAAGATAATCAGTTTAATCTGTTTTTTCATCAAAGAAAAGCAGAAAATCATATTTGAGAGGACAAAAACAGCATTTTCTGGCATTTTTGCAAGCTTTAATTTGTGGCTCGCATGGCACTAAATAATACATTGGTATGATTATGCAGTCAATACAGAAAGGATTTCTAAGGAGGTCGACCTTTCTGTTAGAGTAAGATTTTTTTTAAACATAAAAACATCTGCGAAATTACGTTCGCTAAACCCACCAGACTCCATGTAAATAAACTGTTATTTTAGCATCGTAAAATACACTTCATTCAAAGTCGATAGAAACAAAATAAAACTATGAAAAGCCGTTTTGGGTCGTCTTTCCACTTTTCCAACCATCACAACTCTAGTTTGGGTTGAAATAAACACAGTTTACCGATTTACATGTGAAGACATGTTGGCTCTATACACGCTAAAAGTATTGCTTTTTTAAATGGAGTCTGGTGGGTTTAGTGCTAGCGACTTCAGAGCTGTTTCTGGTAAAACAGAAAGTCTCAAAGAGGTTTTATAGGTCTATCTCTGTATGGATCCTTTCCATAATGTTGTCAGACACTTAGAATATTAATCTGAGCCTGTCAGCGGCAAAACGAGCACTTTTGTGAAGGTAAATACAAGCTGGACAATTGCCCCATTAACTTACATTGTAGCTTGTCCGCTGCCGACTGCTGCGATCTCGCTTAATACTGGACCAATGTCAAAGATTGATGTTCCCATCAGTCACTTAGACACAAAAACATAGGAAAATAGGGTCCAGGTTGAAAAGAACGGTAGTTACCTTTTAACACTGAACGTACTCTTGGATGGTTAGATCATAGACTGTATATATTAGTGGACAGCGCATCCGGTTCAGCAAAATGCGGCAAATGCGGAAGTGCCTTAAACCTGCATTCTATCTGAATTCCAGCAGGGGGCGACACGTGCGGTTGCAAAAAGGAGGTCCGTTTCTATAGAAGTCTATGGCGAAATGACCCACTTCTCACTTGATTTATTACCTCAGTAAACATTTCAATTAAGAGTTTATATTCTCAATCGCTAGTTTTAAGTCTTCTGCAACACAGAATGATGTTCATTTTTTGAATTATGGTCTCGTTGATTTTAAAATCGGCGATAAAGCGGGGGATGTTTTAGGGCGTGGCTATGATGTGATTGACAGTTCGCGGCCTGTCAATCATGACAGAGGTTTAGCAAAGCTTATCCATGGCATGTAAACTTCACTTTGGGGGTTGACCAGCTTTCGTCTTCGTGACTGTGACTGTGACTGTGTCGCCTAATAATGTCTTGTTCAACGTTCGGTTGTACGACAAGACACTCAAAGGAGTCGGCAGTTCAGTTTTTCCGGTAAGTAACGTTACATTTTGTTTTAATACCGTTTTTCGTTAGCCAACGTTAGCATCCCAATGCATATCAGTTAGCTAGCTAGATTGCACCTTGCTAACCAAGCTAGCGGGCTAACTAATAACGTTATGCAGACCAGACCGTATAAATGGATTAAAATTAATATATTTAACGTTACAGTCGTATACAGTAGGTATGCACAACGGTCTCGCCGGTAATCTGTTTTTAACCATATGTGATGTTATTGCTAATCGATGCGCATGTAATGGTAATGTTAGCTTAAAGTCAAAGCCTGATATAGCTAACGTTATAGTGCAAATTCATATAAACCCTATTCGTACGGGATTAGAATCATTTTGGGACCGCGTGTGATTTAGAAAGTACCCCCTCACATCTGAGTTTTGTGTGGGGCATTCGCACGGGACAAGCGGAGATGCTTTTACTTGAATATACTGAAATATATGTACCCCGCCCAAGAGTTGGGCAACGTTACCCGGAGGCGCCCGAAGGACAGGCACAGACACCCACACAGCATCACCGTCACCCTCACCTCGGACAAAGCCGCGCTGGAGCGCGTCGACGGACGGGGCAGTAGGCCAGAATATCCGTTTTTGCAATAAAATGTCGCACATGAAAAAATATATATATTATTGTAAAGTTACATAAGTGTTCTATCTTGAAAAATCTTCAGTTCTGCAGCCAAATGTATTGTATAAAGCACCAGGTTCAATATTCTTTTCTCAAAATTCTAAATACATTATTTCAGACTGTTAATGTACCTAACAAGCATGCTGCAGGAGTTATTAACCACTGTTGCTGATGCTGTTACACTGAGGTCTTTCTTCCACTTACTGTAGTTGTGTCTGCTAATCTATTTGAAGACCTTCTGTCAGCACATTAGTCTGTTTTAAGATGAGTCACATATATGTTACAATCTATATTTACAAATTCTGTTTATTACTAAAATGTACATATCACTAAAAAAGTGTTGCGTACAATACACATTGTCAAAGATAAATTTGACATGTAGGAGTATGTTTACTTAATACTGCATGTCCTCAACTGAAGCATGCCTTCATGTACAAGCTCATATATTAATATAATTCATTGTGATCTACCATGCCTTAACTACATGTTTGTCTTTACAAAGGTATCCACACTGAAAACTGAATGACCAGAGCCAGAGGGAAGACCTGGTGTATAGAGCAGTGTATTTGGTGCCATTCATCTTGTTGTGGAAAACAGATTGCATTGACCACATCCAAAGTTCTCAAATGTGTTCTGATTATAACGATGCCAGAAAATCATTTTCGGTTCAGCTTCTTCTGCTGAAAGGACAGACCAACTTTTAGCACTTAAGCAGTCATTGGTATTTAGAGGTTTAAAATGTGAGTCCTGTAATAGATGTGTCCTCTTGTGTTACTGTTAGGCCTGCTGCTCCTAGGTAGCTTCTCTGTCTCTCCTCCCTCTCTCTGTCTGTCTCTCCTCCCTCCCTCTGTCTGTCTCTCCTCCCTCTCTCTGTCTGTCTCTCCTCCCTCCCTCTCTCTGTCTGTCTCTCCTCCCTCCCTCTCTCTGTCTGTCTCTCCTCTCTCTGTCTGTCTCTCCTCTCTCCCTCTCTCTGTCTGTCTCTTATTGCAGGAGTGGAGTCTAGAGGGTGGGGGTCTGGGTTCCAGCTGCCTCTCATCTACCACAATCAACCAACAATTTGTGATAATACTTTTGTTATAATGAATTTGCAATAACCTTACACAGATTAAACAGCACCTAGTGCATTTTCAATTACCTACTAAACACTTGACTATGTATGTCAAAATAAATATGTCTATAAATTAATCTAAAAGGATTTTGGTGAAGTGTTTTCATGGTGATTAAAATTGACAAGTACATAAAGACACACAAGAAAAGCACAAACTACATTTCCCTGATCCTTCTTTGTCAACATTGAAGTATGGTAACATTTGAGAAATCATATTTTTGTTGATTAAAGCCAAAATAGACACTTTTAATCAATTACAAATTCTATCAAATTACCAATGTCTTCTTGTAT
This sequence comes from Sander lucioperca, assembly GCF_008315115.2. Classification (NCBI taxonomy): domain Eukaryota; kingdom Metazoa; phylum Chordata; class Actinopteri; order Perciformes; family Percidae; genus Sander; species Sander lucioperca. The sequence continues at coordinate 12,677,111 of NC_050186.1, forward strand.
GACTACAATATTGTGTATGTTCTTATAGTTGCTTCAGAAAAACAAATGTCGCTTTAGAAAGACCTTTATTTCACATTGAAATGGGCATTAACTACAAAAACTACATAAACCACAAACAACACTGGCAATATTTTTAAGATTATGTTAGGGTTAGGGGTTAAATTGATGAATTAAATAATGTAGTTCACCTTTTACAATCCGGTGTACATTCCACACATAAAACACTGCTGTGGGTCAAGGTAAGACTTGTCTGCATATGAAAAAAAGGGTAGTTGAATCACTAGTGTCACATTGTTAATTACAGTAGAAATGGTTGACATTACAAACCACAATATACAAATATAGCTTAACATATAAAGCTTAAAACACTTGTGCAGCACTCTGTTCAGTCAAGTCCAAATGCCTGGGTAAAGAAATAAAAACTGCCTTTACAATTAAAGTGAGCATAGTGTGACAGTCTGTTGGTTGTCTGTAATGCACAGTGGAAAAAGAAAAAAAACCCTGCGAGCCTTGTCGATTTTCCCCGGATTGTTAACAGCCCTCCACCTGCATCTCTGGGTGATGCCAGAGAAAATGGACTTACTTCTGAGGTATTGGGTGGGTGCACATGCCATCGTGGCTCTCCACACTCCTATTTCTGAAAGAAAGAGTCATCAATTTCCATTTGAGCCCCTCATAGTTAAATATATATGCACACTAGCATGTAACTGTACTTCATTAATTATCGGGGGAGAATACAGATGAATCAACAACAGTCTATTGTTCTTTAGTGTAACTTTAATTTAGTTAAATGAGCTTATTTCTGCTAACGTTAGCTCTTAAAAGCATGTAAAGGCTAATTGTGCCAACCATAGACTGATGGAGCAAACAGTAGCAAGACATTATCAGTGCATTATGGTTATTACAGTTAACCAAACGTTCTAAGAAACTTTGTTATACATCTGCTAATACTTAGTGTTAGATAATGATAAGTATTAACAATCCCCGTTTTGCATTTCGCTGACACTACGTTTAAATTAGGACAACGTAAACTTCGATTTGCAGAAAATTAACGTTAGCATGTTTTACCAGTGGCTAGCTAACGTTACAGACAATTTACATGGTAACTTCAGATACATTTACTTTACAATGTGACTCATCTTATATGTAATATAACTATTGGACAAAGATATATTTAAAACCTAGCGAAGCTATATCTTACCTGGAATTATGTATGCTAGCTTTCAGCAGCAGTTGCATCCAGATTGCCAGTGAACGTGTGTAAGGTAACGTAGAGTGTAAGCAGCGTTGCCAACTCCAAAAAAAAAAAAAACAGTCAGACGCCGCCCAACAGTCTATGGCTCCTCCCTCACTCCGCCCTCTCGTCTAAAAACGTCACATCCGCAACCAGGATGGCTGCGCCCATAAACGCAAACTCGACGACGGATAACTGACATCTGTCGGTACACGATCCGTTCTGCCTGCACGATCCGTTCTGCACATGCGCAAAATGTTCGCACATGCGCGGTTGTACGAGGATTTGCGCTTCCGGTCGACATTCAAGCTAACGTTAGTTTAGCTAACAGCTAATTCGGCTAACTGCTAGCTGATTGTAGCGGTCTGCCGTTAGCCTCCACAGGCAAGCTAACGTTAGTTTAGCTAACAGCTAATTCGGCTAACTGCTAGCTGAGACAGCATGTAATAACTTTAAAAGACCCTCAAAATAAAACTTGAAAATAAACGTTGACATATATAACAAACACCTAACATATATAACAGCTGTTACGTCAGTTCTACTTTACTTGTGCTCATTTAAAATACAATCACTCAATACTTGTCTTTATTGTTATTACTGGGAAGTCTTAATTTAGCTGTAGCCTGCTTTTCCCATTACGTTTGATTTTAGACTTATTTTAGACTGAATCTAGCTGTCTGCTAGCGGTTAGCCGAATTAGCTGTTAGCTAAACTAACGTTAGCTTCCCAGTGGAGGCTAGCCATAGGCTAGCGTGGAACAGATCGTGCAGGTCGTATCATCGGTAAAACAGTATTATCTTGCGCATGTGCAGAACGGATCGTGCAGGCAGAACGGATCGTGTACCGACAATCTCCACAAACCAATGGGTGACGTCACACATGCTCTGTCCATTAATATATACAGTCTATGGGTTAGATACATGATGGGATAATGTAGAAAAAAATTGCATATTGTATGTTCAGGGATGACAGATTGATAAAGCAGACATGCTATTTATGACTGGATGTAAATTGTGTAGCTCTCCTATGACTGTCCGTGCGGCTCTCCTGAAACAAATAGTGAAGACCACTGTTCTAAATAAATACCTACATTCATGATCCGATATGTAAAGGAATGTTCTGTACGAACCTCACAGCTAAAATTAGACGGCCCTTTTCATTGTGTTAAACAACAACAGTTGAATCTTAAAAAATCCCACACCCACTCTTCAGAGCCATCAATGATGCAGCAGCTGTTTTTATTTCAGTCTGTGTGAGATTTGTTTATGCTCATGGCTGGTGCCAGCCTCATTGTTTTTTCATTAAAAACTGTAAACTGCATATTTACAACCTGTTACAAGGAGCAAACAAAGGAAACACACGGGCGTGCAGACGCCTGAGGTATGAGAGAAACATTACAGTTAGAAGCCGGGGGGTCTTTAATAAACTATTAATGTTACAGAAATGGAATGAAATTCAATGCAACGCATACATCTCTTTGATTCAGTGTGTTTCATGGCAGCGCAATAATGTAATCTACAGCACACACACCCAGCACGACACAAGCTTTCTGGCAGTATTTCTATGATGAGATAATAAAGTCAACCTTGACCTTTGAATCTTGGCCTTCTTTCTTCCGAGGCTGGAAGACACTTTTGTTTGTCAGATTGGGCTGAAAAAGACAAGCCGGGCTGCATATCTTTATCAAATCACATATCTGTCTTATTCATCATCTCTCTGACCGGCATCATCACTCTGCCTGCCTACACACACACACAGAGACACACACGGACACACGGACACACACACACACACACGTCACGAAAGTCAATTTGATGGAGCACTTTCCGCAGCCAACATGGCTACTAAACACACACCTTGGCATTGATGAATGTAGTAGCTTGATCGTGTGTGTGTGTGTGTGTGTGTGTGTATGTGTGTGTACTGGACTGGGAGACACAGATTAAGTATATATGTGTGTGTGTGTGTGTGTGTGTGTGTGTGTGTGTGTGTGTGTGTGTGTGTGTGTGTGTGTGTGTGTGTGTTTATGTTCTCTGTTCAGCTGTGTAATCGACATGTTTACTGCTGCCGTTTTAGAATCAAACTTTACACTTTATTGTCGTAATAATTATACTTCGCTGCAGTCTGTGCAACAATATAAAACCTCTGACGTCCTGGTAATAAAACATGAATTGTGAAATATTCAGACTGAAGTAATCCACCACTGTCTTTGTTGATATATCACTTCTATGGGTGATATCATGACCAGAAATATTACTGGTGTCCGTTTAATGACGATGGTTTGATAATTCACTCCAAAGAAGACAAATAACAGAATCCATTTTGAGTTGTGGCTGTTGTTTTTCGTATACCTAAGAGGATGCACACACGCTTCAACAAACCTTCCTTACAAGATATTCAGTAACACTGTACTTGAAGGTTGCTACATAAGAGTGACATGACACTGTCATGACACATGAACTCTAACTCTAACCATAACTTGCCATGACAAAAACCGAATGACACTTAATTAAAGAAGCGTTATGTCATAAACGTTTATGACTTGTTTATAATGTTTTTGACACGTTCATGACAGTGTCATGTCACTCTTATGTAGATACCTTCAAGTAAAGTGTAACCAGATATTCTTATGTTGTGTTCACACCAAAAGCAAAGCGACTTCGTCTCTGGCACAGCAGGATCATATAGACCTTTTTCACGGCAGACATGTTGACATGTCATAGTAGGAAAAACCATTACTGATGGCTGCATTCCACTTAGGAGAGGTCCTGGTGTTGTACATGCAGACTCACTGAAATATCTTACTGGGACACTTGATGGAATCGTTAAGGTTATCAATTTCAGCTGTGTTTTTCCTACTATGACAAGTCCAAATGTCTGCTGTGAAAAAGATCCATTGGGATCATTTGGGTTTGTTTGTGTTACACGTGCAGATGTTACATTACATGTCATTTAGTTGTCGCGTTTATTCAAAGGGTTCCTAAAATCCTGGCTACAGTCCTGAACGTCGGGTTGACCCTGAAGGTGCCCGTCCGACTTACTGGGTTTGAAAGAAGACACGGACCTTCGGTTTCCTCTCTCTTTCTTTATTTCTCTCTCTTTCTTTTCCCTTCTTTTCTGTTGCTTTTCTATCTAATTAAGTCCTAGGTAAAACTCTAAATGATGCATGAACACCACTTTTAATTAAGTTCTCAAGTCATCGATGAAATAAACAACTGCGTCTGAAATATATATATCACCACGAGAAGCAGCATCGGGATCATTCACACACACACACACACACACACACACACACACGTTTGTTTCACTATCTTTGTGGGGACCCGTCATTGACATAATGCATTCCCTAGCCCCTTACCCTAACCTTAACCATCACAACTAAATGCCTAACCTTAACCCTTACCCTCACCCTAACCATAACCTAATTCTAACCCTAATCCTACAACCAAGTCTTAACCCTCAAACAGACCTTTAACCCAAAATGCTGGACCCCACAAGGATGTGCAGACCCCACAAGTATACTGTATTCCTGGTTTTTGGACTCATGAATATAGTAAAACAAGCGTGCGCGCACACACACATGCGCACACACACACACGCGCACACGCACACACACACACAAAACATCCCTCCACTCTACATGTCAACCCTCTCACCAAAGTCTCACCTTAGGAGACCAACTTTTTGTTGCCTCTGACTCGTTCTGTGATTGTTGTGTTTATCAAAGAAATCTCTGAAGAAATCAGTTGTTTCAGCAAAGGCCTCAAAATGACGTTTATGTTCAAGTAGTCTCATATTGCCAGACCTTTCTCCACTGCTTTGCGGAGGAAGGTCTGGCTAGTCCACATATCATTCCGGGATGGGAGAACAACGTGCTCTGGTTTCTGGGTTACAACTGTCATGGTTGTGTATGTTTCTGTTTCCTGTTTTATTTTGGTAGTCTGGTTTTCTGTCTCGTCTTGTCTTGTTTTACTTCCTCTCTTTTGGTTTTCCCGCCTTTGTGAATGTCTGTTGTCTTTCACCTGTTTCCCAGCCCTTGTGTCACCTGCCCCTTGTTAACGCTCGTTTACTTGTGTATTTAGTCTGTGTGTTTCCTCTGTCTGTTGTCAGGTCATTGTTTCTGTTTTTGGACATTGTGTGTGTTAGTCTACCCGTGTGTACCTCGGTATTCCTGTTCCCTGTAATTCCTGTTTTTCGGGATTCTGCCTGTTCCTGTTTTTGGGATTCTGCCTGTTCCTGTTTTGGAATCCTGCCTGCCTGCTTGCCTGCCTGTTTCTCTGTATTCAAGGAAGTTTGCCACGTGTTGGAATTGTTTGTTGGACTTTGGAAGACGCCATTTCCACGTGGTCGACGCCACAAACAAGAGACACTTAGTAACTGGGCACGCTCCGGAGAGCGCACTGCACCCACCGCTCACCACTGGATCCCCTGGACACGATACCCCCTTGCCCCTTGCACTATTCTCTGTATATATTTATCTTTATTAAATCACTTAAACGTATTTCCTGTGTCACGTCTGCTTTTGGGTCCAACATCAAGTGCTGTTCCGTAACAACAACCCCCCCCAATAATCAGAACTGGCCCGTACAACCCTCCCAAATATATCTCATAATTTCCTTAACATAATGCAACACATTTGCACCATAAATTGATGCAAATTGATCCCCCCCCCCACCCCTGAACGTTGAACCCAAAAGTTACGCCCTTGGATTGGACAGATACAACAGTGCTCTGTTACAAGTCTACTTATGCCCTGTCTTTAGTTGTCTGTTGTCTGTCCTGGCCCTTGTCTGTCTTAAATGCTCTACTTTAAGTAGTAATTGCACTTTATGTATAGTCTATAATGTGTTTGCACTAAATGTAGCCTGTCTCAAATGTTGTCGTTATGTTTTTTTAATGTTTAATGTTTATACGACTGTATATAAAGTCGCTTTTTTATATATTTTAAATGTAACACCACTTAATCCATGGTGAAATGTTATTTCGTTTAACTATATACAGTGTATATGGTTGAAATGACAATAAAACCCACTTGACTTGACTTGAAATAGTCTAGCTAGCGATCAGGATTTACCCTGACCAGAGATCTGAGGAGCAGTTAACCATAGTCCTCAGAAATCCACCGGGGATTAGAACGGCAACACAAACTAAGAGGAAGGTGACGGACATCCGGCGGAATTTTGGGCGGCACCTGAACAATCCCGGAAACGGAACGCCGTGGACATAGACTAATGTTCAAGTGACAAAGACCTCTAGGGATGACGACTCTTGTCCGTGGTGAGAAAAGGAGTATTAACAACTTTGCAACAGGAGGCCGCTGTTTGTTTTGAAACTGTTTTGGAAGGCAGTGGTTAAATGAATTGTGTTTAATTCGGAGGACTCGCTTTCAGAAGCCTCCATCCTTCTGACACGAACAAACAAAAACACAACAAAACCCACGAAAAGAAAAAGACATTTAGACATTTAACAACGTTTCTATTTTTCATGGCGTTTCAGCGTGGACAGCGAAAGATTCGAAAATGTTCGTGTGAACAAAACGTTTTACACACAAAAGGTGTTTTGAGATTTATCAGCATTTAGAGTGGACACGGTCTGACTGTGAGATAAAGTCTGCAGCAGCACGGCTGCATCGCTCTGTGTGGCCTCCAGGCGCCCGCCACAAATGAGACCATTCATCTTTGCTACCACACACACACACACACACACACACACACACACACACAGCTGTCTAATCCGCTCATTCTTCTTTGCAGCCAGGTATTTCGCCTGCTGTTGTTACCGACAGCATCCTCTCTCTCCAATCTCACCCCTTATTATCTGCTTTGTTCTGCCAAATGTTGCTTTTGAGGCTCTGATGGCAGCTCTGTCTCCTAGACGTTGAGTTTATATAATCTGCTTTGCCAGATATGTTTTGTCAGGAGAGAAACAAGTTTAAGGCTCCAGCAGATTGGAACAATTAACCTGTTGAAATAAGATCAATTTCACTACTTGGTTTGTCTAAACATGCCCTGTCTGCTCACTATAAGATGGACTATCATTGATATCAATGATGCCGTCAATCCTTATGCCTCCTGTTTATACCTAATGTTTATACTCTCTAACTGGGACGTTTTGGGACCGATTAGTGGGATTTGCTAATGACAAAATACAAATGGTGATACACTAGTAAGAGCAAATTAAGCTTAACCATGTATGCAGCTCATTTAAACAGCTCATGTTACTGTATTGTGTGAACATTTAATATTAAAACAAGTTCCTTCTTGAGACTATTTTGTAGAGCCACCGTCACTGCGTCCGGAGCTTAGCGACTAATTGATTAGTCGATCGACAGAATAATTGCCAACTAGTTTGATCAATTAATCAATTAATTCTTCATGCAAAAATGGCAGAAAATGTGGTTTTCAGCTTCTCAAATTTGGAGATTTCCTGCTTATTTCTGTTTTATAATCACATTAAACTGAATGACTTTGAATTTTGGAAAAAAAAACAAGACATCTCCTTGGACTTTGAGGGATGGACAATTTTCAGTTTTCTGACATTTTATAGACCAAACAATTAAATCAAGAAAAAACGGTTTCTGTTTCATCGATTATGAAAACAACCGTTAGCTGCAGCCCAACTTTACAGTCTTGTACACTAAATCTCATCCTAAAAATACCTGACAAAAAGAGACTTTGTTCACTATTATTCTGCATGTGAGGAGAAATCCTCATGTGTATCCAATAATGAAGCTCCCATTGAGTTTGTGATAACTGAGCAGAATAATAATCACTTGACCTTTGCAGGTGGAGTTGGAACCAGCATGAATCACAGGCAAATGTACAAGTGTGTCGCATTCCAATTTTATTCCAGCACCGGATAAAGAAGCTTTGGTTAAAGATGTTTGGCAACATCTGTTCCCGAGAGTGAAAGGTCTCCGCGATGCTGATGGAGAGCTTTTATCAATCAGAAATGTTGCCATGCAGTCGGTGGGAACAAGAACGGTTGGTGGTCTGGAAAGAGACTGTACAGTAGACTAATCAATGTGAAACACGCACCACACACACACATACACACACACACACACACACACACACACACACACACACGGCTGTGAATTACACAAGTGCAGGTCAAGAGTTCAGAGGTGGACCGCCGGAGAGGGTGTGTTTGGTTATCAGATCAGTCCAGCTTTGTGTGTGTGTGTGTGTGTGTGTGTGTGTGTGTGTGTGTGTGTGTGTGTGACATTGATTTCTTCCCCATGTGAATTGAGTGAGAGCAGGAAGGAACAGGGGAGGAGGGGTGAGGGGTGAGTGCAACACCTCTGCACCGCTCGCTGTATTGAACAGTGATAAGCTAATAGAAAGATAAATCCCTCAGGATCAATATGTTGATCAGCTCTGACTGCCAACACACTGAATCATGATATAGAGAATATGTCTTTCAGACATGTATTTAGATATTTACACTTTACATGAATTAATGGTAAAATAATGGGTTATTGTATATAGGATGTTTTACAAATAATATTTCTATATTACTATATAGCCTAGCTTTCTATACTTCTGAATTTTTACTTGGAATTTTTTTTTTAGACTTTTCTCTAATCTTTGATTTTTTTTGGAGAAATATAGCATACTTTGATGGCTTTGGTATTCATTCATATTTACATTAAACCATCTGGGAGGAAAAGTCTCATCAACAACTGAACCACATCTGAGACATGACGATGGAGCCAAACTACATGTAGAGCAGCTACTGGATTGTTCTTTAATTATATTTCATAAAATGCTCATTTGTTGTTTTTATGTAAAATCTTAATTTGAAAAGTAACTTTAAGTGTCAAAGAAATGTAGTGGAGTAAAAACTACCCCTGAGTAAAGTAAAGTTCCACCACTGCAAATCACTTTTTCATTTCTGCATTTCAGCTAACAACTGCTTAAAGATTCCTCAAAACAAAATGAACTATTTTAATTTTGTCTTTGTTGTCGATAGGGACGACTGGTAGCAAGTTCAACATAAACAGAGCGGAGTCACTTTACAGGTCTACATTGTGTGTGTGTGTGTGTGTGTGTGTGTGTGTGTGTGTGTGTGTGTGAGAGATGGTGTGAATGTCGAGAGATAAATGTCCTTCTCATCATACACAGGTCATCCTGGAGTCAACAGCATCAGTGTTATCATCCTGCACAGATCATATTGATCCTGTACAACACACACACACACACACACACACGTCCAAGAGAAACAACATGTAGTCAATGGAAATGATAAGAGAGGTCAGAGTGTGTGTGTGTGTGTGTGTGTGTGTGTGTGTGTGTGTGTGTGTGTGTGAGCTTACTCGTCTAATAGCTAATTTGATATGTTCGTGCCTCATGGCAAGGTTGCATTAAATTGTGCATATTTCGCTCTCACACACACACACACACACACACACACACACACACAGGTAAACTCAGCTCTGGTGATATTCCACTGTATTAGTGTTGTGTGTTGGTGGAGCGCTGAACACCGAGCCCGCTCTGGTCCCGCGGGACAGAGCTGAAGGTCACATTTAACCAGCTGACATAACACTCGTCGTCTGGATGTAACAGGAGAGAACGTCAGAGAGCGTCGGAGAGGAGAAGGTGCTAAGAACATGTCAGAGACATTCACACCTTTGGCATGAAGGCTGTTATTCTGCAATTAACAGATTACTGAAGGTACAAAGCATTCATCTATCTATCTGCAACTAAGTATTCCTATTACTGATTATTGTCCATTTTCTTTCTGTTTAATTTGTTGTTTTGTCTATAAAATGTCAGAAAACAGGTTCAAAGAAAATCCCAACTTCCTCAAGTTTAAGTTAACGTCTTTAGAGGTCTTGCTTTGTCAAACCAACAGTCCAAAAAACCCAAAAATATTCAGTTGACTTTATGTTGGAGTCAGTGAATGTTTCGCGTTTGTGCTTGAAAAATACTCAGGATCTCTCAATCAAAACCATAAAAAAGTCATTGGCATTGGCGTCATTGCAGTCACTTTCTCCTGGATTCCTTCAGTGTTCCTCGTTCAGGTTTTTTTCCACAGAGGGCTCCTCCTCTCCGAAACAAGCAGACCCGCTGCTGAATAAAACCGGTAAAAATACTGAATAAAAGCAGCTTCATGTTAAAAATCTGTGTTTCTCCAATGCTGTTGGGCTCGTCAGCGAAGAGGCTGCAAACTGAGCTGCCGCTAACATTTTCTTTGCTCGTTTCTCTGGAGAACTTAAGATCCAGACGTTCGGTGACTAAAATCCTTCATCCACTTAAAATACATAGAAGATAACCACCAAGATCAAAAATCGTATTGTAAAAATGTGGCTTAAAACTGGATAAGAAGTCAATTAATTACCGCTTCTGGCAGCCAACCACAACGCCGATGCATGCACAGAGGGAGTATGACGCCATCAACAGGCGACCAAATGTAACAGAGCGGCACCGTGAATAGAATGACAGATTTCTGAACATCTGACCATTGTTGGAAACATTTGGGATAATGTAAGTACACAACTCAACAACATACATAATCTGGCTCTATTCCTTTTTTAGACATTTTAATCGCAAATGCGTCATATTATACCTACAAAGAAGTCATCTCAAGACATCTTTTTAGCTTTGTGATGGGTATTTTCACTATTTCCTGACATTGTATAAACCCAAAAGATTCATCAAGAAAATAACTTGTGATTAATCCACAATGCTTCTGTTTGAAGGATTGGATTAGGACTGCAGTGTTTGCTTTTTACACAGAAACATACATGAAACATGCCACAGATGACTAGATTGGTTAACAAAGGCTATTATTAAGAAATAAATTGAAATATTCATGCAAATTAAATATTATAAAGCCTACAAATCCTGAGCAATCAGTGCACAAGATGATCCCAGTCTCTGTGGAGGAGACCTGAACATGTGAAAGCTGCATATTTGATTACTTATTTCATTCCGATTATTCTCCCTGCAGTATCTTCAATAGAGAAGGGGGGGGAGGGGAAAAAAGCACATGCAGCTCTTGAAGAGTTTCACTTGAAATCATGAACATGTATTTTAATTTTGGGGATAAAGATAAGCTGGAAAATACAAGAGAGAATTCCCTCATATCTGATTGGGAAACTGCTGATTGCTGCGTTCGTCAATCCTTTGATGCCTGCATATCGTGGCGCCAACATTTCCACATTAGGACGACGAAGAATCAACATGTAGGTCGGATCATGTGTTTTTTTTTGTAACCATCAGCGTCACACGGAATCTGCGGATGCAGAATTTTGTCAAATTTTCTGCAGATTTGAAACAAATTAAAATAAAGTTAAAGTAACAATGCAGTCTAGATCCTAGTAGTGTTAAAAGGCTAAGAGGAAACTGAGGCACTCAAAAGGGGAACGTTTAAAAACCTTTTAACTTTAAAACGCATTGGCCATGATTTAAAGATTTAGCCAAGAAAAAAGCCTTTAAAAAAGACTTTTTAACGTTTTTAAAATAAAAGTAAAACTCAGAATGTTTAAAGGTGCACTATGAGTTCCTGCATGGTCACTTCTGTTGACGTTCCAAGTAAATTTCAAACAAAACAGAGCAAGCTCGCCCCTCCCACCATGTTTCTGTAAGGGCGCTGACACACCGAGCCGATTATCGGCCGTCGGACCGTCTGGCGAGGTCGGTGACTCGAGTCTGTTCGGTGTGTTCCGTGCCGTCGGCCGTCCGAGGAGCCGTCGGCCTTCATTTGGGCCGACCCGACATGCTCAGTCAGAGACAGGGCAGTTGGGACTCACCCGGAAATGGGGAGCGGATGAGCCTCTCAAAATCTGACGAAAATCTTTTAAACTGACCTTTGTCAATCTGAAATGAAGACAGATTCAGATTCATGCACGGCCTATTTCTCTCTTAAAAGTTTTCAGAAACACGTTTCGTTGAACTATTTTAGTACAATATGAGATCGTATTCTGAACAAGCCGCCATGACAGCCTGTCTTTGAATTTCTGGAGAAAAAAGAACCACGTGACGCGTTCGTCCAATCAGCTGCCGGTTTTCATTTTCTGGGAAACAATCGGACTGTTAATGGAAACAATACAGAGCAGCGCCGCCTGCTGCTATGGAGACGTATTACGTTTCGCGCACGCGCAGAGCGTACACTCAAGTCGGCGTCTCTTCGGTGTGTTCTGAGGCACTTTTTGGACCTCGGGGACCCGACTGATCAGTCCGACTTTTCTGCCGACGGTCGGCCGTCTGGTTGGTGTGTAACTACCTTAACTGTCATGACTAACTAACTGTCACTGACCCCCACCCCTCCCCCAACCATCTTGTCGGTGATTGGCTGGAACGTGTTTGTTGTATTTTGGTGCCTATCCTGTGCCTCTAGTGTTTGTTTGACGTTTACGAGCCCTGTGTTGTCTCCCAAGACCGGGCTTTTTCACGGTGTGTTCAGGGGGCAGGCAGCTAGCGGATCAAGGAGAGATGCCTACGATTTGAGACAAAAATGAAATCGCGCTGAAACCATGCAGGAACTCATAGTGCACCTTTAACACATCTCAACCCTGAGCAGAAAAACGGTCTGCTAAATTTTGCAGGTTTTAATTCAGGATCACCACTAAAAACTGTAAAAAAGAAATCCTGCAGATTCCGTTTGGGTCTGGTTATTGTTGATCCTCTTTGTGGAGCTCAGAGGGACAGTTGGTGGCACATATGCCCGGTGAGGCAGCACGCCTGGCAGCTTGGCACAGTGTCGCTGGGGCCCTGCCAACCAGAAGATCTGGTAATTGGGTTTGGTTCAATGGTGAGGAGAGCGTGAAAGGGGCTTTTACACACTATTTGACTTTGATAGTGAGGAGCTTTTTCTCTATTTGGAAGTTGTTGTTTTTTCATTGTTATAATAGAGCTTAACAGTTACCACCCACTTTTTGAACAGCTCTGGTTCCGATTTTGCTGTTCAATATCTCCAATGACGTTTAATTTAATGCTTAAATAAAAAAAAAAAAATAATTGGTCTGGAATCAAGCCAACCAGCTCTGAGATGAACCGTGACCATAAAAGATTTGATTTGCCGCAAAATAACATTTTCAAAACGGCAAAAAAGGCAAAGGTACAAGACTGTGTACAGAAACTTCAGTGGTAGAATCTCGCTCTAATCGTTCGTGGGTTCGCGGTGCGCGGTAAACATTTCCATTGTAACAGCAAGTTCCACCAATCAGAGATGTCACTGTCGGGCTTAGGATTGCGGGTAGTGTCACAAATAAAACATGTTTTTCTTAAAGAAAGGTTGATTTCATACGGACTTGTGGCTTCTACAGGAGCAGAAACTTTCACAACCTCGTAGCTCGTGGTCAGTCTACCTCGGATGGTTTAGACATTATAGCTGATAATCAAAATCCTTATGGGGAAAATTGACGTGATTTTCACTGGTTCCCGTGAATAAAAGTCCCGTTAATTCTTCCTATAGACAATGTTACCTGACTCAGTGATGGAAGAAGTACTCAGATCTTTTATGTAAGTAAAAATAGCAATGAAAATATTTGTGTATCCACCCTGCGATTTGGATCCGCTTGAACATATAATGGGTTCTTTCTTGGCCCATGCAACACCGTTCTATCAAGTTTCATAAAAATCAGGACAGCGGTTTTTCTGTAATCCTGCTGACAGACAGACAGACCAAACAGAGAACCTTCTTTGCGGAGGTAAAACTGTGTTGTTAACAGTACAAGCATTCGGAGAACAAGTTCCAAACATCCAATCACGGCTCTGATTTGTGCCCGACTGGTTTTTCTCCATACCAACGGCTGCTGAGTCTCATGGGTATTACGGGTATAGTAGACGTCCGCCAAACTGATGGACAAAACTGAAAAAAAGTTGAACTAAATTAAGCCTGGTGGTCACGACATAAACCTATATGTTTGTTACATCATCCAGGAGCGTCCGGTGTTTCCATGTTAAGTTACGTTCTTTGACAGAAAGATCTGAGATGGGAACACAGAACAGGAAATACAAGAGACAAAAGCCAAATAAGAACCATGTCCCCTTGGGAAGCAGCTAAAGGCCAAAATCCACAGTTTTTGAATTTCATGTTTCAAGTGATTTTCCTCTTCTCAGACCATGACACACACACACACACACACACACACACACACACACACACACACCTCATCTGAGCTCGTAAATCCTGAGAACAATTTCACAAAAGAACAAAGATAATCCATAATTTCAACCATTGTTTCCATGGTGACAGGGCGCACACACACACACACACACACACACACACACACACACACTCTCACACACTCTCTCTCTCTCGCCAGTCTGTGTGACCACTGGAACAAGTATGCAACATGAAGGGGCATCTAGGCTGATATGAAAGGTTTTAGTTGAGCATGATGGTGGATGAAGGGGGCAACATGGACGCAAAGATAGTTTTGCTCATAGAAAAAATACGTCATATTCCTAGGTCAATTACAAGTTGACCTATAACCAACTCAATGGTATCCCAAAGGTTTGTCAGTTTTGCCTCAAACATAACATGATGGTGACTTATCCCTCAATCTAGAAAAAGAAAGAATAAAAGTCCCAATAAACTACCTTAAAGAATGAGGACGTATGTTTTTCTGATTGTTAAACTTTTTTCCACCGTCAAACTAGCAAAAGTGGATTTGGACGTGCTCTAAACACACCTGCGCCATGCGCTTCACGCCGTGCGCTTAGATCATTAACTAACAATGTATTGATCCTACAGCTTGAAATATATTATTCCTCTGTACCACAGAGCTTCATTGTTATTGGTTAGTGTTTACCATGTTTACCATCTTAGCAAAGCCTGTAAGCATGCGAATATTAGCACTAAAACTCATTTGTTTTTATTTGGTCATAAACCAAAGGACAAAGTTAAGATTTGACCTGATGATTGATGGATGGATTGATGGAAAGTCAGAAAGACATCATTACAATGCACCCTAAAGGGGAACATGAATGTTTAACCACATTTCAGGCCATGAGCTTGGATATGAACCCTGCTTGTATTACACACACTCCTCCATCACATTGATAAAAAAAAACGTTCTCTTTGAAGCTCAAACACAACCCCGCCCGCCTCCACAGACTTCACAGGAATCACAGGAATGTGATTGTTCATTAACCTCAACCTCCTGTCTGGAAATAGCAACACACAGCCCGTTATTACGGAGTCATGCTCCCTGCTGTTTATCTCGCCTCTCTTCTTTCTGTCTTCATTCCAAAATACTGAGAGGGAACCAGGAACTCAAAGATCCACGACATCGACAATTCCCAAAGCAAAGCATGGCGCTCCAGTATACACAGTCACGATGGCCCAGTGGTCTCAATTAAAACTAAAGGATAACTCACGGTTGTCACAACGTTGGGTCTTAGTGTGTTACATTTACCTCGGAACTCGGGAGCCGGAGCTGGGAAATGCGTACCTCTGTTGTACCTCTGTTGTACCATTTACAAGTCGGATTTTTCATTGAGCGGTTCAGCGCTAGCCAGGTTAGGCATTGTTAGCAATACCAGTTGATAACAACGCATTACGCAGTTTTTGTGCATACAAACAGCGTAGCAACATTAAAGTGTACTCAGTTCTGCATTTCTGCTGCTTTCGGTATTCGGCTAAAATACAACAAATTGTGTGTTGAATTTAAAACAGGAAACAGGAAATTATTATTATTATAAGATTCTTTAATTGAATAAATTGAACATTGAACATTTAATTGAATTTTAAAGGCACCATTAAAAAAAGACACTTTAAAGTCCAGTATTCTATTTATAAAAAAATCCATGAGTGTCTTTGCAATATGTATATAACCAATATATTGTGCACCCCTAATTATCGGTTATCGGTAAAAAAAACAACTTAGAAATTAGCATCCCTGGATGGATTGTCATACAATTTTTATACAGTCATTCATGTTCCCCGGAGGATGAATCCTCTGACTTTTCCTCCAGCGCCACCATGAGGTTGAGTTCAGAGTTGAGTAGAGGTGTTTTAAAGTGAAAATTTGTCTACAATTATTGGATACTAAATTGGCATAGTTAGTATAGTATTTGGCGAGTTGTCAAAACAGACATGAGGAGAATGGAAGTGTTCCATAATGGATGCCTCTGACGAATATGCCAGATCTTTTGGCCTAATAAGATCTCCAACAATGAACTGTACAAGAAAACAGGAAGCCGGAGCATCACCAAGGAGATTATGCACAGACTCCTGAGATGGCTAGGACGCGTGTTGAGGATGGGGCAGGACCGCATCACAAAAGTCGCCTTAAGATGGACACCACCTGGCAAAAGAAAACCTGGGGGGCCCAAAACCACCTGGCGCAGAACTGTGACACAAGAGCTGGAACAGATGAACCGGTCATGGGGAGAGGCCCAACATGCTGCCAGGGACTGAATGCAGTGGAGAGTGCTTATTGAAGCCTTAGGTCGCATAGAGGACGAAGAGGAGTAAGTAAGTAAGTAAGTAAGTAAATTGGCACAACCCTTTAAATTCAACCATGCGCTGCTTCTGCTCCAGTCAGTTACTGCTAAAGCTGGGTGGAGAGTATGTGCGGAGACATTAATCCTTACCCTGTGACATTCATATTCACTCTTTCACATTCTGATAGAAGTCACACACCCTGCCATGATCAAGTCCAACCGAGTCCCTCTTTCATTATCTCCCACTGCTGTTATCTTTCTCCGTCCTTTGCAATTCTCTTTGCACAGATAGCCGAGGCACCCGGCTGTGAGCAAGAGAGATGAACGCCGAGGGAGGAGGATAAAGAACGGGTAGCTCAGGATGGTTGCTGAGACAGCAGTGTCTGGCCCGAGTCTGGCTGATGTCTTACAGCAGTCTATGAACCAACACTGCAAGCAGAGAAGAAGGAGCATATCTCCCGATTAATACCAGACAATTAGGCCCACTCCACTTTTAGGCGAAATTAAAAAGTCATTGCGCTCTGCAGGCGAGAGGCAGTGGGAGTTGGAGTCTGGGTGTGAGAGACAGAGCGAGCTGCAGGCTATTTTGCTGCTGATGTGCACTTTTCTGCAAACATGTTAACACAGATGGGAAGCTGAGAAAAAGCTTTATCTGCTGCTGCTGATGATAATGGGAGTAGGGCTTAAACTAACAATTATTTTCATTGTCGATTAATCTGTCGACTATTTTCTCGATTAATGGATAAGTTGTTTGGTCTATAAAATGTGAAAAACGTGGATCAGAAAGTCCAAGACGACGTCCTCAAATGTCTGTTTTTTTGTCCACATCTCAAAGATATTCAGTTTACTGTCACAGAGGAGAGAAGAAACTAGAAAATATTCAGATTTAAGGAGGTGGAATCAGAGGGATTTTCCTTTTTAATTTTCCAAATGACTTGAACTGATTAATCGTTTATCAATACATCTTTGCAGCTTTAGGCCAAGAAGAGGAAACAGGAAAGAAAAGATGTTTTAAACTGAGCCAGTTAAAGCAACGATAATGGTAATTTACACCTCCACTAGCTGACAGAGCCAACCCTGTCTCTGAGGCTCTGTGCAGCCTGTTAGTCTGCGCCGGATTACATGGATTGTGCATGTTTGTGAGCCTCATGTGATGTGGGGTCATGAGAGGCCTGCTTAGTGCTGGGACAAAGGAAAAGTTGTGTTTGAGCTCCCTGAGGTTGTGACCAAGCAGCTCCCAGGCACGTCAGTGCTGCTCTCTAGTGGCCGCTGCAGAAACCACCGTTTCAGCCTGTCCTTTCATTTTGCACACGACTCAATAAAGAAGGTTTGGTAATGCTTTATTCTGCAGCTCCTGAAGAAGTTTTCTGAAAATAAGTGTGGAATTTGGAGGTAATTATAAGGTGCAATGAAAGAAAAGGGATCTTTGCACACGTGTGTGGCTTCAGGTGCTGAGTGAAGACAGAGACAGTGTTCTTCAGTTGATCCGCCTCCGATTCATTTATTACAACCAACGGCGTAATTTCCATAACAGGGACATGAAGAAATCCTTTTTTGTAGCCCTCACTTTTAAGGTTTCAGTTTGATTTACTCTAAGCTGCAAAAATGTATCGATAAGTTGTCAAATATTATATTAACCACCAACTATTTTGACAATCGAATAATCGGTTCCAGTCATTTTTTTATAAAATTAAATTAAAATTTCTCTGATTCCAGCTCCTTAAATGTGAATATTTTCGAGTGTCTTCTCTCCTCTGTGACAGTAAACTGAATATCTTTGAGTTGTGGACAAAACAAGACATTTGAGGACGTCTTCTTGGACCTTGGGAAACAATGATCCACATTTTTCACCATTTTCTGACATTTTATAGACCAAACAACTCATTCATTAATCAAGAAAACAATCGACAGATTAATCGACGATGAAAATAATGTTTAGTTGCAGCCCTAACTAACTTACTAAAATCTCTAAACAGAGTCTTTGTACTAGAGGAGAAGAGAGAGAGAGGAGGAAAACGTTTTTGTTGTGTTATACACGTATTACTACGGCTGGGTATCGTTTAAACTATTTTAGATACCGATACCAATACCGTGACTTTGATACCGGTTCCTGAACGATACTTTTTTCGATACCAGTTTTATAAAATTTATTTTAAAGGTGCTGTAGGTAGGATTGCGAAGACCCAGGACTTAGCCAAAAAATTTGAACATCAACAACTTCTCAGTCCCTCCCCCCTTTCCACTAAAGGCCAAAACGGTCTCCTAAGCCCCTCCCCCCACAAGGGAGAATGAATGCGTGTGCATGAGCAGTGATTGACACACAGTTAGACACCCCCCCTGGCCCTGATAGGTGCATCTGAACAGGGAGAGGTGGATTTTTGTAAATCTCACTACAGGCTGTAGGTGGAGCCAGAGGAGCTGGATTTATTTTTTTTTAATGACGTGCTTCATGTAGTTCTACTGGAATATAGTGTCAGTTTCAGCAAATATGACAGAAAGTTAGTTTTAGAAGTCTTACCTACTGCACCTTTAACAAAAAGAAATTATAACATTACAACAAAAAACGTAATTTATTTTTCAGCTCCTACTACGGGAGCGTAACAGAGTTTTTCCTGCGTGTCTCTACGATGTGTAACGTAAGACAGCCAATCAGCAGCATTATTAGATCTTGGTAGGAGCATGCTGCATGCTGATTGGCTCACTGACGCTGATGAGATTTACTCCTTAGGTATTTAAATTTGGTATTAAATGACGATGGAATCTTTCGATACTCTATACTAACGAAGCAATTCTGTCGGTGCCGAAAAAGTTTCCAATTCGATACCCAGCCCTATGTATCATGTTCAGTAATCACTCTTTATAAGCTTCTAATTGGTGGAGGAATACCTGCAGATATGACATAGATTATCCAATGTATGTTATAATTTATGCTCAGTATTCTTCTAACAAAGACAGAGTAAAGAACAGAATCAAATACAACATCTATCTATCATAAAGTATCAGGTATGGGAAAACCTCCAAGTGGTGTTTTAATTATCCTGCAATTTACATGCTTTTGTTTTATTAGACTACTATTCATTCAGAAAGCCTGATTCAATATGTTGTTTTCTAGATTGATATAAATACATAAACACAATCGTCTTCACACATTCTAAGTTTTTCATTTCTTTTGTCGTTGTCGTCAGAGAGAAGAACTTGTGACTTCTGAAATTCTTAACCTTTAATTCCAACTAATTACTGTGGAAGCGTACAGTGCACAGCAGGTCAGCTGCAATTTGTCTGCAGACAAGCTCACAATTAAACATATATCAAGTACACAGAGTGGTTTCCAATGGCACAGGAAGAACTAGAAGGGCACTCTGAGAGCGCAGACCTTCACCATGCCCCACTGACAAAAGTGAAAAATAATTTGTGAGTTCTTCCTTCGCCCATGCTACACCCTTCTACCAAGTGTCACGAAAAGCAGGCTAGTTTTTCTAATCCTGCCGACTTGGAACAAACAAACATAACCGAAAAAAACATAACCTTGGCAGAGGTAACGTATGGATATTTACATGAGTTTAAATGGAGCGCTGTTTACAAATTGCTCCGTTACAATGCCGAAATGTGTAATATTTCACTAAAAAAAAATGTGTGAAATTTTGTGTTTTAGGTTTGTGAAAGAATCAAAAACATAAGCAATGAATAAATGAATATTCGTAGCATCCATGTTGTTTCCACATTACGCCTAAACTACTTACAACTTATTGCCAGCCACTCGGGTTTCAACCCCTTTCCTGTCTATCAAATCAAAATGCATAAAAAGCTCAAAGAATAGTCTTAAAATAAATAAATGGGGCCACCCGAGGAGCCCCTGTGAGTACAGAAAGTAATTCAAAGAAGCAGTGTGTAGGATTTGTGATGATCTATTGTCAGAAATGGAATATAATATTCATAATTATTGTTTATGTTTATGAAACTAAGAATCGTGTTGTGGTTAGCTTAGAATGAGTCCTTCATATCTACATAGGGAGTGGATCCTCTCACACGGAGCCAGTCATGCTTCTACAGTAGCCCAGAACGGACAAACCAAACATGCATCTTGAGAGGGCCTTTTGTGTTTTCTCGTTACCTAAAGGCAACCATAGGTTCAACTAGTCTGTATCCACGGCGTTCCACTTCCGGGATTGTTCAGGTGCCACCGGAAATTCCACCTGATGTCCCTTATTTTCCGCCGGATTTTTGTCCCCTTCCTCTTTCTTTGTGTTGGCGTTCTAAACTCCGGTGGATTTATCAGGCCTATGGTTAACTGCTCCTCAGATCTCTGCAGGGTAAATCCAGACAGCTAGCTAGACTATCTGTCCAATCTGAGTTTTCTGTTGCACGACTAAAACTAGGGTACAAGCGGCCGAAATGGGTTTCCTCAGGAGGGTGGCTGGCGTCTCCCTTAGAGATAGGGTGAGAAGCTCAGTCATCCGTGAGGAGCTCGGAGTAGAGCCGCTGCTCCTTCGCGTCGAAAGGAGCCAGTTGAGGTGGTTCGGGCATCTGGTAAGGATGCCCCCTGGGCGCCTCCCTAGGGAGGTTTTCCAGGCACGTCCAGCTGGGAGGAGGCCTCGGGGAAGACCCAGGACTAGGTGGAGGGATTATATCTCCAACCTGGCCTGGGAACGCCTCGGGATCCCCCAGTCGGAGCTGGTTAATGTAGCTCGGGAAAGGGAAGTTTGGGGTCCCCTGCTGGAGCTGCTACCCCCGCGACCCGTTACCGGATAAGCGGAAGAAGATGGATGGATGGACGACTAAAACTACTTTTGAACGTACACATGTTCCACCAAAACAAGTTCCTTCCTGAGGCTAGTTTGCAAAGGTACTGTCATTGTGTCCGGTGCTTAGCGCCGCCCAAGACAATTGTGATCGGTTTAAAGAAAAGCCAATTAACCTGCTGTGTGGACTAGCCAGACCCTCCTCCGCAGAGCTGTGGAGGAAGGTCTGGCAATGCGAGACTAGGTTCAACTAACTACACGCTTGGAAAGGTGGGGATGAGGGGAGGGTATTCATTTGGTTGCAATCTGCAACCCCACCACTAGATGCCACTAAATCCTGCACGCTGCTCCTTTAAGTGGAGCACTGGAAGTGAAATATCTCCCTGCTGCTCTCCTCACATGCTCTGCAGTAAGTCCTAGATTACCCTCCTGACCCAGACTGAGTTCTCCATGGCACAATTTCGGATGCAGCACGAACACAACAGAGAACATTACCATTACATCAACACAGTCCAGGGTTAAGTCACGGGACTGGGGAGGAACCCAAACGTGGGAGATTGAATCTCCTCTTAGATCAGATGATAATAAACTGCTAAACTCTGTCATGTGGGGAACCTTCCTCAACGGGCCATTTCAGGTCCTGAGTCCTACTTAAAGAAACGGGACTCTTTCTGTGCACGTATGTCGGTAATATTTTTGCAGCGTGTGGTTACAGAGTAGTTTCTTAATGACAGGGGAAGCCTGAGCCGACTCCGGGGCCTTCTGCGTAAACAGGCGTAGCTGGCTGCCATCTGGTTGGCTTCTACTTCAGAGCAGAGAGCCGTTCACTGATGATCTGCACTGATTCCAGCTACACTTACTCCCAGAGTAGAATATTTTGGAACTATTTAGGACGTTAACCCTAACTTACACCCACATTATTAAAAGGTTTCAGTCCACAAAGTTGCAAAGAAATATATTATCATATACTACACCACACTCCAGATACCCCACCCCAAATGTTTAGCCGAGGGTCAGTGAAGTGAAGCTTTCTTATCCTAAAACAGATCAGTAGTGCAGCCATACGTCAGCCACAGCGCCTCCTTCCTCTTTCCTGGGCCAAACAGACGTCTTTATTTGTGACTAGAGAAGCTGAAGTTTCCCAGAGTGGTATGTGTTTAAGGATCTGAATAAATGCACCTGTGTGTAGGGGGCGGGGGGAAAGCCTCTTTGGAAGTTCTTAACAACTTCACAAAAACCCACAAAGCGAGGACGACAGCAAAACATTCATACACAAAACAGTCGGGTCTGTGGGAGAAAAACACTCAAATCAGTCAAAAGAAAAAGCTTTTTCGCTCCTGCAGCAGTTGCACTTCTGTGATGTGACTTCATTTGAATCACAAAGAAACAAAAAGGCTTTTGCGCTGAATGCACAAAAGAGCTGCACAAAACGACAAGAAAACAACTTTAAAATGCAAAGTTCTGTTATTCTGTACTGTGTTGTTATCCAGATAAGCATACAAACAAATGCGACTTCTGACCAGTTACACCCATCTGTTCCCATGACCGAGTCGCCTTTTTGTGTGCGTTGTGTGATACAGTGAGTGTGTGTTTGAGCCTGTTGTGCCAACAGAAAAGTCGACCGAGGCAGCAATGGGACAAACTGTGGGAGGCAAACAGAGAAGAATAAAAGAAAAGAGAAGAGAGCAAAGCCGACCGGCCGGGCGAAGAGCAGAAAGAGAGAATTCAAGCAGAAGTAAACGTCCCTCTCAGAAAGACTCTCTCTTATTGGTACTTCATTAGTCTTAACCTTGCATTTGACCCATGGCGAATGCAGCAGCAAGCCGAATGCTATAACACCGCCACACACACACACACACACACACACACACACACACACACACACAGGAATGCTGCTTCTGTTATTGTCTTTAAGTGCCAAACTCAGGCCAAGGCCTCGGCAGGGTTTGAAAAACAAAATAACAGC
The DNA here is from genome assembly GCF_008315115.2 of Sander lucioperca. Taxonomy (NCBI): domain Eukaryota; kingdom Metazoa; phylum Chordata; class Actinopteri; order Perciformes; family Percidae; genus Sander; species Sander lucioperca. The sequence continues at coordinate 12,700,451 of NC_050186.1, forward strand.
CGTGCAAAGCTCACACACACACACACACAACTTCCGTCCATTCTCTCGCACAGAGAAAGGAAGTGAAGCCGAAGCTGGCCGGGCCCCAGTCGTCCAGACAGAGGTAGCCCCAGCAAAGCCGATCTCCCGCCTGCATTCTCTCTCTCTCTCTCTCACTCTCTCTCTGAATGGCTTTAAAAGACTCTCTGAGCCCAAGCTATCCTTCACTTCCTCGCTGTGTTGGTAAATGTAAAGAGCCACTTCAAGTGTCAAGAAGTACTTGATGCAGTCTCTCTAGTCAATGCGCTGGAAATGTGAAACGCTGCACATTTTGACGACTCTCGCTTACACATCAGTGGAAATTAAAGCAATGAAAAAACTTTAGAGTTCATTTAATGTCACAATTTCACAGGCACTGCTGTTGGCTGATAAATCCCCTCCTTTCCAGTGGTGGAAGAACTACCGAGGCATTTTACTGAAGTAAAAGTATCAATACCACAGTGTAGAAATACTCTGTTACAAGAAAATGCCTTGCATTTCAATTTTTATTTGAGCAAAGTACAAAGGTTTTAGAAGCTAAATGTTCTTAAAGAACCAAAAGTAAAAGTACTCATAAGCAGAATAATGTATATTATATTATTGGATGTGTTCGTCAGCTTAGTCTCCCTTTAACAATCACTCTTCGTCTTTATATTGTCCAACACTATCTGAACTTTATTATTTGCCTTCCTGTAATGATGTACAGGTACAGAAAGCACCGACGCATCAGCAAACATCACACACAGTCTGTCTCGTTGTTCAGCTCTCCATCACCATCTCTGTCATCACACATGAATCTCCTAACGCCAGCGTATTTACAGGGCTATCTCATTACGTTGAGGTATATATGTCCCTGTGCTGTCTCTTTCAAACATACTTGTCAAACAAAGAAAGAAAGACTATTCAGCAGTAAGTTTAACATTACGCTATAAAAGCACAACATGTGGACTGCGGCATCTAAATAGCAGGCTTGCGTTCGGCTGCTGTACACCGGCAACAATCAAAAACTACAGCACAACAACATGTCTGACAGGATCTGGGAGGGAAAGGGGGGAAACAAGGACTGGGTTTCTTTTCTGAGAAGCCAATTAAAGTCTGTCAGGCACTAACTCGGCCAACCACAGGACAAAAGCAACAATTGTATTCAGCAGGTGATGTAAGACACTTCAAAATGTTGACTTGTGCATAAACTAAACGCTGAGTCGCCAAAGTATACTGTATATACATAATATACCATTACTAGATGGTTCGGAGAGGCAGGCTCATCCATACATCCATCTAACTATCCACTTAATGGATACCATCCACTCTTCAGCTACATAAAATCTAGGGGGGTGCAAAAAAATCGATTCGTATTCAAATCGCTATTCAAGCTCTACTGATTCAAAATCGATTCATAGAATTCCAAAAATCGATTCATATTTTTTTTTATTGTATGTCTACGCCAATCACATGATAGATAGATACTTTATTATACTTATACTTTATATTTATTCCTTCAAATCCCCAAGGGGAAATTCAAGGTCCCAGTAACTTACAGACATCACACACAACATCCACTTACATCATAACAGGATGTTAAAATAACAGATCCACATGAATAATATGGACAATAAAAGATACTAAATAAACTAAATAAAAAATCCACATGAATGTACTAAAGGGATATATACATAACTACAAAGTAACCACATTTACATACTGTGAATCGTTTTTTTTTTGTTTGTTTTTTTAAATCGAGAATCGTTTTTGAAGCGAAAATCGATTTTGAATCGAATCGTGAGCCTAACAATCGATATCGAATCGTGACATTTTCTGAATCGTGCACCCATAATAAAATCCATCCCCTGCTCTCAGCTGCAGTTTCTTCACCATTTGGAGAGTTTGACTGAGGGTCGGGCCTCTTACCTTGGGCCATTTGGGGTTGATGACACGCGCTTTGATAGCGTCGTCCAGAGCGGTGCTGTACTGGCCCAGTCGGAGATAGGCAGCCGAGCGGTTGCTGTACAGGATGCAGTTTTGGGGGTCGGCGGTGAGGGCCTCGCTGTAGAGACGCACAGCCAGGGCGTACTCCCCCTGCTGGCAGGCCTGGTTACTGCGCCGCACGCGCTCCAGGAACTCTGCTTTGCTGAGGCCGGAGCAACCGGGAAGGCCAGGCGGGCCGGGCGGTCGGTCCACCCTTTTCACCGGCGGAGCTGGAGGAATCACAGGAGAGGAAGAGGAGGAGGAGGAAGGGGGAGGGTTGGTGGTCCTGCTGGTGGAGCGAGAACCAAACAGGGAGAACTGGGGAGCAGAAGGGAGAGGGGGAAGAAGACATTGGTTCATTTCTTAAGAGAATAAGAGATAAAACAATTATTCCATCAGTCAACAGACTTTCGCAGGTTCACGCTCCTCAAACCTACAGATTTCGCGCTGTTTTATACGATTGTAAACTGAATATCGTTGAACCGAACAACACATTTGAGTACGTCACTTTAGACTCTGGGAAGTTGAGAAAATAATGCATAAATGACAAGTTTTCATTACAGATTAACACCAAAAAGGCCAACATTAAGACGATAAATGGTTGAGAAACAGATAAGTCTTTGGCAGCGGGGCGTTAAGCGATTACTAAGATCATTACCAGTAAAAACAATCGCCCGGATATTGGCTCACATAACCAGGATACTCCAAAAACATGATCATAACCAGGATATCAGTGTGTATGTAAACTCATTCACTATCAAGATTTTTTCAACTCTATATAACTTTTATATTTGCACTCGTGCCACTTTGTTTTGCAACTGCTGCACAGCCATTGCCCTCGAGATAAATTAGGTTTAAACCTGGTTATTTCTTATAGTTTCTTTTACATTTATTGTTTATTTCCTTTTAATATCTTTATGTCTATGTATGCACCATTCACCAAGGCAAATTCCTTGTAAGTATTACTTACTTGGCTATAGATCCTTGTCTGATTCTGAATTTCGGTATCTGTATCACTCGGGTTATATTGATTATTCCAAATTTGAACTGTGGCATAGACAGACCAATATTAAGACTGACCAAACGTGAAAAGGCTGTTTGCCCATAGTGTTGTAGAAATTGAAATAAGTTGAGAAAGACAGAAAGGAAATTTGCTTTTGGCTGCTGTTACATAAGTCATATAAAACCCAGGAGGACACCGAAGCTGCAGCAGCCTCATTTGCATGATGCGATACTGTAGTTTCTGGCAAAAGGGACACCCAAACTGCTGCGTGCACTTTGCTTTTCTGCTCGGTGGTAACGACTTAAATTCCTCAGAGAGACGGAGTGAGAAAGAGAGAAAAGTAGGAAAGTCAGGCGGAGACTCAGACAGTCCGATGAGGCTTCTGTTCTTCTCATTCAAACTTTGTGTAAAAAGTGCTCGCTGAGGTCTGTTCTCTGTAGCTTTAACATTGAGACGCTGCCTCCCTCCCTCATCTCTGGCGTTTCCAAATTTGTCCTTTCACCAGAGCTTACACCAAGGCCTTCATTATCTCTCTCTATTCCCCCCTCTCTCTCACACACACACACTCTTAAAATATGCAGACTGGAGGGATTCCTAAAACTTGCAAAAGCATCACCCAATGGCTTTGAGCAAGAGGCGAGGACAGGCAACGTGATTCGCTTGAAATAAACTGGAAGAAAACTTTAGGATGTTCACACAGTCTCACACCTGAACTAATGCATCTACTCGGTGCAGGTTTTGACCACTTTGAGCTAACACTAGGACTAACATTAGTCCTATGCTTTGCCAGAGAAATGTTTTAAACTTCTTTCACCTGCTTAGAGAAAAGAAAAAGTTTTTTGACATGTAGTAGTGTAAAACCACCTTCACACTGAAATATATTCGTTTAAATGTTGTTTCAACAACGATATATGTAACCTAGACCTAAAAAAAACCTGAAAAAAATGGGTTTCTCCCAAAGGAATTACATACTTCTATAGTTATTGTTCCTTTATTTTAATAGATGGAAACACACCTGTTAATGCATCTTAACTGGATAGTGTTTTAATCTCAACAACAGGACAATATAAATATAAATGCTGTCTAAAAGCTTTCTCTACACTCACAGGAATAACATTCTGGTGGGAAGAAATACTGCATCTTTATTTAAAATCCCAGCCCCTTTTACTTACTATTGCTACTGTACTCCTGTCAAGCATTCCAATCTATCACACGTGCAGATGATAATCGTGGCAGATTTACTGCTCGATGTTTGAGGTAATTTTGGAAACAATGGGCCATGCCGTCAGACAGAAGTAGACAAAGGCAGACTTCTACTTTTTAGTCTGCAACAGTCAGTTTTGTCGGCTGAAATGGCGACTGTAACAGCTGCAGTGGCTTATTAGGAGCTAGTTTCTATTTAGTCACGAACAATTAGAAGTTTTTTTCCATAGGTTAGAGCAATGGTTCCCAAAGTGGGTTTCAGAGGACGCCCAGGGGTCCTTCAGGGAGTTCTAGGAGGTCCCCACAGCAAAAAACAATGAAAAAAATGATGTTATTTTCACTATTATTCCATCCATAAGTAACACAATGACCTAATGTAACCAATTTTTTTTCATGGGTTTTAAGCCGAGTTCAGACCAAAGATTCGCGACAAGACAAAACTGTTTTAGAACGTCGCAAAGAAACGTTGCAGCGGTCTGAACCGGCCCGTCTCAGCTTGGCTCAAACCAGCTGATAGCCAGAGGCTGGTTTTAGAACGTAAGGGACGTCATCTGTTTCAACAGCCAATAGGGAAGTCATCTTGTAAAGTCAGCTGCAATAAAATGATCCATAATCCTTTTTTATTAATGTTACAAACAGTTAACAGTAGGGATCGACTGATACTGGTTTTGCAAGGCCGATACCGATACCGATTATTAGTAGTAGCACATTGGTTCCAAATATTGATAACCGATATTTGGAACCGATATGCATTTACAGTGAAAATAATAAAACGGCGATACAGATTATCTGCAAACTACCAAAAAACGGCCCAATAATCGGCCAGGGCCGATAATCAGTCTATCGCTAGTTAACGGAGGCTACGGTCGAGCGAGCCAGAGAGTGACTGAAGAGAGGAAGCGCCTCGGACAAAGCCATGAATCAGAGAAAAATATTTTCGCCGAATCGACACTAGACTCACTAACTCACTAACTAACTAACGTTATCCACGTTCATATTTAGACGCAAAAAAAAAGGATATATTCAGCTACAAAAAGCCTGGAAGTCGGAAGTTAGGACGGAAGTACAAAGTATCGCCGCTATGGAGATAGTCTATATCCTCGACGTTCCACTTCTGGGATTATCTGGGATATCCGTTGCCTTGGGCTTCCTTCGTGTAATTCTAACCTCCGGTGGATTTGTGAGGACTATGGTTAACTGCTCCTCAGATCTCTGCAGGGTAAATCCAGACAGCTAGCTAGACTATCTGTCCAATCTGAGTTTTCTGTTGCACGACTAAAACAACTTTTGAACGTACACGTTCTACCAAAACAAGTTCCTTCCCGAGGCTATTTTGCTATTTAACATCATCCACTCCTCTCTTATTTCTGCTCATGTTCCCTCCTCTATCAAAACTGCTGCTATCACCCCTGTACTTCAGAAACCTGGTGCAAATCCCAACGACCTAAATAATTTTAGACCAATCTCCAACCTGCCATTTATCTAAAAAAAAAACTTAGAAAAAACTGTTGCTGCACAGGTCTATAATGATCTCATCAACAACAACCTCTATGAACAGTTTCAATCTGGTTTTCACCTCCTCCACAGCACAGAAACAGCACTAGTCATGGTCACCAATGACCTACTGATGGCTGCTGACTCAGGTTTTCTCACCATACTCATCCTCCTCGATCTGACTGCTGCCTTTGATACCATCTCTCACTATATCCTCTTGGATCGTCTAGCCTCCATTGGTATCATCAACACATCACTCAACTGGTTCACATCTTACCTCTCTGGCCGCACTCAGTTTGTACAACTTAAAAATGTTCAATCACAACCCTCCCCAAAAAAATCCTATCAGACAGCGGCCCTTGGGACAAAATCTTATCAAATGGGGGTCCATGGTCTAATTCGTGTCAGTTTAGGAATCTTTGATGTGAAAAAGTTTGGGAACCACTGGGTTAGAGCGCAGGACGAATCACTTTCCACACACAGCAGAGCTCTGTTTGTTATTTACTTACGTGAGATAAATGAGTTTTCTGGAGGAAACTACACATTTGGCCTCAGCCGTCTCCAGTTTTGCCTCATCGTCTCTTTTATCTCGGGAAAATAAAGATTAATTTCTTGAGGTCTGTTGCGCTCTGAGAGCTGAACAACTTCTCTACTCGCCGTTTAGATCATGGCCTGTTTAATTAAGTGTGCCGCTAACAGATGGCGACGCGATTAACTCGGAAACAATCAAGCTGCAGACTGTTAAAAGCAAGATTTAAGTCTTAACATGGTCCTCTGAGCTTTGGGGACAGTGAAATCCTGACACTTAAATTAAGAGTCCAGGATTTTAGAAATACCGAGGTCAAAGGTCAAAGTCCCTCCGTTTCCCCAAACACCAGAAAGACTTTTTCGAATATCTGTAATCATTCAAATATTTACAATTTCTTTTTCTAATTTCATTTATATAGTTATCAGGTTATTATACTATCGTTATATTTTCTGCAAATTTCATTTAAACAGAGTAGAGTTCAGCTGATCAGTCAACTATGTTCATAATCAGCTGATTGATTTGCTGCTGTTCTTTATCATACGTGATAGACGATTTTTTTGTGTTTTCGACAGTTGATCCAACAAAACAAGCAATTTAAAAACATCAATTGTGAGGTGCATTGTCACCATTTATAGACTTTATATGGACCAAACGATTACTTGATTAAAGGGATAGTTCGGATCTTTTATATCCAAACAATCCCAAATGTCCAAACTATCCCTTTAATCAGAAAATAATCAGAAGATTAGTTGATAATGAAGATTATCTTTAGTTGCACCTGTAAATGGAAATGGAAATTTCAGTAAAAGTTGTCTTAGTCTGTTTATGTTGCTAGTATTTATTGCTGTACCTTAGGGCTGTGCAACTAATCGAATTTTGATCGCAATTTTGATTTCAGGATCGAATGGACAATCAAGAAAACAATGTAATCAAGAAAAACGATTATTTTGCACATTACGTTTTGCAAGTAAACTCTTTGGCCCCTCCTGAGGGCTAAACTCACTTAGCCTACATTTTAATATATTTTTTACATTATTTTTTTAAGGACAATTCAAAAGTATTAGGGGTGGGAATCACCAGAGGCCTCACGATACGATATCATCACAATACTTATATCACGATACGATATTATTGCGATTTTAAACATATTGCAATATTCTGCGATTTATTGCAATTTTATTTTTTCCAAATTTCAAATGATGTCCCCAAAAGGAAACTTTGTCACATCTGTTTTATCTGAAAAGATAAATTTCTCTGTTTGTTCATCTCACTTCATTTTATTGCTGCACAATGGGATTGTCAAGCAGACAAATTGACCAACACATATATAATAATAGATTGATACTTGGCGTCTGTGTATTGATATAGTATTGCTACAGAAAATATTGCGATATTATGCTGTATTGATTTTTTCCCCCCCACCCCTAAAAAGTATTTAGGGAAATTTCACAGTTCAAGGTGTTTTCGCTGGTCATTTGTTTAACTGTTTAACTGTTTTTTAAGTTCAATAAATGCAACATCTTTCCAAAAGGCAATGAGTAATCGTGTTAAATAATCGCAATTTCAATATTGAGCAAAATAACTGTGATTATAATTTTTTTTTCTCCATAATTGAGCAGCCCTACACTGTAATAATGTTCTTCTTGGTCAGGTCTCTCTTGAAAAAGAGATTTTAATCTCAACAAGACTTTTACCTGGTTAAATAAAAGGACAATACAAACACAAATGCTGTATCCAAGCTTTCTCCACGCTGACAGGAATGAAATTCTGAATCTCTGCACACAAAGAAAACAATCCAGTCCAGAAATAATACCATGTCCTCAGTGTCCTCAGCGGTGGCTTCAGCCCCGAGGAGTTCTGCGACACAGTAATGCTCATCTCACCGAGCAAATTTCCACAACTCACAGTCCTCTTACAGTGGCCATTTTTCAGCTGTTCTCTCCAGCATACCATCATATTTTTAAGTGTCACGCTGTTATGAAATGCTTGTTCACATATGACAAATGTGATATAAAGCAGAGCTTGTTAAACATGTTACCAGGGCGCCGTTTGCTGGAAAAAACAAAGAAATCCGCATACAGTATTATGTGTGGAACTAAGACGTAAATCTCTAAGCTTATTACTGTTGAACTTGAATCATAGGCGTAGATTTCGGGGGTGGGGGTGGGGGTGGGGCAGGGGATTTGTGTGTCTCCCCCCCACTATTTAGAAGACAGATTTGTCCCCCTTAAAATAATATGTCAAGACAACGAACTCCCCAAAACAGGTAAAAATAACCGTTCACGGGGTTAAAAACATGTACGTCAAAAAATAATTGTGTCTACTTTGCAACACTGGGGGTTAAAGAAGCCAAAAGGAGTGTGAAAACTAAACTAAATATAGATTTAAGTAGATGTAAACTTTGGAGCCCATTGCTGTAACAAGGTCTCATTCTCTAACAGATTTGTTGTACATGTACAGGATTCCTAAAAAAAACCCATCTGGAAACACGTGTGATGTTTTGAATATGCAGAAAGTTTAACAACACAGGAGAATAATTATTTCCTTTGAATAAATAAAGACATTTACATCATAAATGGTTGCATAGTAAAATGCACCAGAATGCAGGAGACGACCCTGCGTGTCCCTCCCCAGTGTTGAAACAATACCTACGCTCTTGATTAGAACACAGTTAATAGAGCGCAAGAAGAGATACGACTGAGGAGGAGTTCAGTGAAGACTTTTGCAATCACACAGTTTACAATACAGAGTAGGTTGTATACACTGTTGTGTGACAATGTTCTCTAAACAGAGGCCTGACCACACTGGGAGCTCTCGGCGCCGTTGCACCTGTACACAAACTGATCAAATGGTTTGTTTGAATGTACAGAGGATATGTTTGTGTATGTGTGAGCCAGAGTGATAGATAATCAGTGAGGTTTTATCAATTGCATGTTTGACTTATCAATCAGTAGTCTAATAGTCCAGCCATGAGGATTTATTTTACCTTAAAGCTGCTTTAATGGGTTTTTTTCTGGCCACTTGGAGACAGCAGAAACTGTCTGCAAACAACTTATATAGTAAATAAAAGATGGGCGACGAGTCTTCACTTCCTCCCACTGTACTAAGTAAAGCCGGTTGTGGCAAGAAGGGATACAGCTACGGCCAGAAGTTGTGCAAAATTACAAACAAAACAAAAAACGCAAAATCTAATTTAAAATAATAATTCATGTTTAATGTTAATACTTTCACCCAGGAAATGCATGTTAGTTCCTCTGTTAAATCCAAACCCACAATATTTTTCCTAAACTTAACTGTTGTTGCCGTAGCTGTATCCCTTCTAGTAACAACCTCCCTGACACGGGTGCGCTGCCATCTTGTAATTTTGGAGCCAGAGTCTGCGCAGTAGTGATCGGGGCGGTGGAGCCGCGGTATCAAAGTCCCGCCCATACACCCGCCCAAACCAATAGCGAGTCAATCCCAGCTGTCAATCATGACGTTTCACCCCGTTTTTATAGCATCTAATAACTAATAAAAACTGATCAGAAAAATGAACACTTGAACAAATGTTTGATATGCTCAAAATTTCCATTTTGCTCAAAAGTGGAGATCTCAACCCCCCCAATGTTGAACCCAAAGTTACGCCCTTGATTTGACGTGTACTTCAATTTTTTAGTTTGGCCCATGTCCCATCCACTAACATGGAGGGGGCGGAGTTTATGACCTGTACTGCGGCCAGCCACCAGGCGATCCAGATGTTCTGGCTTCACTCGTACAGTCTATGCATCAACCCCTGGTTAACATGGCAAACTTGGTGGCAAACAGTTGCTTATTGAAGCTGCCAGTATGCTTCTTCAGAGGTTCTTGTTGGAGGGTTGAATATCTTTCCGATGTTAGATTAGCATTTCCATTTCTGTAACTTTCCGATACCGACAATCCGACATTCACACCCACTTCCCGCCGTGATTGGCCAGCTGTGCGTGAGAAATTAAGCTCTCACCTTTCTGTCACTTTTCATGGTAAAAACCGAGTGTAACACCTTCCAGTGCCAGTATAAACACTTTTGATACAACACTTAAAAACTAGTTCTGTTCAAGTATAACCAAACCTATAAACATCTAGCATGGAGCAACATTAGCATCCATTTGGATCCACTTTTTACTTTCCCATAGCTCTGTTTTTGGTCTCCACCAGCTCCTGAGGGAAATATCTGTCTCTTTAGCTGCTAAAAGCTCCACTATGTTCACCAGCTATTCTCTGGCTGTGTCTGTCTGCTGTTTGCTGCTGGACACAGCTAGCACAAAGTGGGTTTTGGGAGCTTTATCGCTGAAAACAGCTGCCTGCTGCTGCCAAAAAAACACAGAGTGAAGCAAAACTGTAAAGCAAAAAAGGAAAGGTTTGTGGCCGTAAAACCGAAACAATGAGCTGAAACACACTGTAAAGCTGAGGGGGAACGGCAGAATGGGGTGTTAAGTCACTGTGGGTGCAACACCTTTCACAGCAGTCTTTTGATCCATTGTTTATATAAAAATATTCGTTATAGCTGCTTAGAAGCTTCTTCTCTTTCTTACAGAGCCTCAGAAGATTGCAGGAATACTTTTACAACCGGTTTATGGAATATTCATGGGCAACAATTTGCTTCATTAAATAACTAAAACAAAAAAACAATTATTAAAACATGCCACCTATATTGGCTAGTTCCAGCTTTGATGGCTTGCTGCTTTTCTGTGTTGAATATCACTGATATATTGAGTTTGAGGTTTCAATTGTTGGTCAGACGAAGACGTCACCTTGGGCTCTCACAACTATTATTGGTATTTGTTTCCTTATTTACATTTTATAGGTTAAACGATAATTCCATGAGTCAAAAAAGTTCAATCAATACTTAAAATAATCGCTAGTTGCAGCCCTACACAAATGCTTGCTAAAGTTTTTCCATTTCACCTTAATTTATCCAGGATGGTCTCCTGAGATTTTTTTTAAAAGACAGTAATGGCCAAAATGGCAGCACAAGGTAAACAAGTGCACATTTAAAAGATGGAAGATGAGTAAGGAAAGGAGGGGGAAACATGCAGTGTGTTAAAACGTTAAAAAGAATACATTGTTTTTCTATTCAGGGAATTAAAACTGTATGTTTCGTGTGGACATTGCAGTCTGAAAAATGTCCTCACGTTGATTCAAAGTGTGAACTGCAGGAGAAAGTATAATTTAAACCCCACAAGAGGCTTTGAACTGCTGTGTGTGCAGCCTATTTCATCTGGATGTGATTCGTTGCGTCACCTGTCTGTGTTTGATATTCCTGTAGCAGCTAATTAAAGGTGCTGACACACACACACACACACACACACACACACACACACACACACACACACACACACACACACACACACACACACACACACACACACACACACACACACACACACAGAGAGAGAACAGTTGACAGTAGCACTAAGTCACTCAGCAGGGCATTTCCACTGACAGTTTGTTATTAGAAGTGTCACCACTGATGTATGCAGCAGTGGAAGAAGTAGTACTCAAGTAAAAGAAGCAAAATGTACAAATACTCTTTGTCCTGCATTTAAAATTGGACGTACAAAAGTATTACCATCAAAATATAAGTACCAAAAGTGAACACACTCATTTTGCTATCTAATTTAATTTAAATGTATTTATATATATATATATATATATATATATATATATATATATATATACAGTATATTATATTAGTACTTTATATAACGCTGTGTAGCTTGACAATTTCCCGCCAAAGGATCAATAAAGTCGTACTGATGAAATAAAATATCGTAATTTCTGTGTTGATTATATTTTGCATTATTAATTTGAATCTGCAGAGTAATCAAAGCTGTCGAATAAATGAAGCAGAAATAAAAAGTACAATATTTGCTACTGAGATGTAGCGGAGTAGAAGTATGAAGTACCATAAAATGGAAGTACTCCAGTAGAGTACAAGTAACTTAAAACTGTACTTAGGTGCAGTAATTGAGTAAATGTACATAATGTATAGAGAAAAAGTGTCAAGAGTGTCTGAACGAGACTGTCATCCCCCGAGAAAACGCTCCCAGAGATGATTTGTTCAAGCAGCAATTACGACCTATATTTACTGTATGTTTCTGGTGGCGGCGCCCTAAACATAACCAGACTGATTTTTTTTCTAAACTTAAAGCAACACCAAAGCACTTTTCCTCTTCGGCCCCCCTACAGGTTGGAAGCAGAATTGTCCATTACCGTTCTCATTCGAACTACAGATCCGCTACCTGATCTGTCAAACTTGCATAGTGCGGTTATAGCCGATAGAGAGCCGCAAAGCGAATGCAGAAGTGCCGTTCACCCTGTTACGGGTTGATGAACCACTGAAATGATTTTGGAAACATTATTTTAAGGTACAAAATAATCTTTGGTGTTGCTTTAACTAAGTAGTTTTGGTGCCTAAACATAACCAAACTGCGACCGTTTCACAACGTTAAAGACGTGTTTAAAATCACGACCTTTACTTTCAAAACGGCAACTGTTACGTTCCCTGGTTTAGATATGAGGTTGTATCTCCTGAACAGGAGTTTGCAGACTCACTGACACACATGCAACAAGGACCCAAAAAAAACACAGGAACACAACATGGATGTCCTGTTCTAGTCCTTAGAAAATCTCACACACACACACACACACACACACACACACACACACACACACACACACACACACACACACACACACACACACACACACACACACACACTTCTCCTTACTACCCAGGTCAAAGGGAGTACATTCCTGGAGAACACAGAGACAGAAACTGGGTGGCTGAATACCTGCAGAAGAGAAAACTTTGTCCCTGAACACTTTGATCTGTTAAAATAAGTCGAGGCCTCGAAGGCAACGCATTATTTGTTGCAAGCAAGTTGTGCGTGGATGTAGCCGAGAAAATATGGTAAGATTTAGATTAGTTGACATACTTTACTACTGTAAATTGTACAAGCAAGAAGCAACCTTCATTTTTTTTTATAATACACCAGGTTAATATTAGTCTATATGCTCGACGTTCCACTTCCGGGATTGCTCCATTGCTGCCGGAAAATCCGCCAGATTTCACTCATTTAGGCCGGATACCCGCTGCCTTGGGCTTCCTTTGTGTTGTAATTTTAAACTCTGGTGGATTTGTGAGTACTATGGTTAACTGCTCCTCAGATCTCTGCAGGGTAAATCCAGACAGCTAGCTAGACTATCTGTCCAATCTGAGTTTTCTGTTCCACGACTAAAACTACTTTTGACCATACACGTTCCACCAAAACAAGTTCCTTCCCGAGGCTATTTTGCAGAGGCATTGTTGCTCCGTCTGAACGGAGTATTTTGGTGTTTGGGACAGCTCATTAAGCAGTGGTGGAAAGTAACATAGTACTTTCACTCAAGTCCTGTACTTAAATACAATTTTGATGTACTTTTACTTTAGTTCACATGATTTCAATTGTATGCCACTATATACTTCTACTCCACTACATCTCAGAGAGAAATACTGTACTTTAACTGCACTCCACTTTTCCTAATGATCTGACTATATCATAATAAAACTTTGAAAGGGACCATTCTGCACGTTTAATACCTTAAGTACATCATGCTGTTAAAACCTGTGTACTTTTACTTGTTAAGAGTATTTGCACTTTTGTATTGCTACTTTACTTAAGTAAAACTTCTGAGTACTTTTCCACCACTGTCATTAAGGCATTTGTCACTATGTACAGAGATTGTATGTTTAACAGACAAAAAGATTAGTCAGTTTATAGAGAGGAGAACTGGCTAGCTGACTTTTGGGGTGTTTAATGAGTGTAGACTCGTTCCAGTGGTTTTTAAAATAAATCCTAAAGAACGGCAGTTCATCATGGGATGTGAGCTGCCCGTTAGTCTGTGAACTTACTTTCTTTCTTCTCTCAGCCTCCTGCCACCCAGACCAGCTCCAACAGCGGATAGTTGAAACCACTAAATAAAACATGCAGCACCGTTTTCCATTAGCTTTACCTTTTCTTTTCTCGTTCTTTGCTTTTCCATCCTGCTCTCGGCTAAATCCGGCAGCGACAAACTTTCATCCCACAGCAGCAGCAGTACTGAGGCAGGACAGGAAAACACACCATCCAAAATAACAGGAGACACACTATTGTAGTTTATCCACAGTCTGCAGCGCGTTTTAAATATCGATAAGATAGGGAGACGTGTTGTGTGCTATGTAGCAACCCTCCAAACTTTTTCCTGGAGAAAGTTAATCCAGAGTAAATGCGCCATGTTCCCACCGCCGAGCTTTTCCCCGTAGCGAAGTTTTTGTCCGGTGAGAGGCGGGGATCCGGTCGGCTCCATGGCTGCAGCCTTCAGCAAGGTTTCAATTACTTTTCATGACATCAGAGAGGAGTTGAGTTACCTGACAGATATTCATTACAGCAGGCCTGTACTCACTGTTGGTATGCTGGCGTAGGAGGCTCAAAGTGATGCTGCTTTTCTTGGGGAATAAATGAACACAGTTTGCATGTTTTTTTTGTTTGAACTTTTACTAGGTCAAACAAACACCAACAAAACAATAAATAATTAAACACGTGACATTTAGTCTAAATGTCAGGAAGCAAACTAGTATTTAAAGCTCTTTATATTTTAAATAAATAGTTCAACATTTTGGAAGATATTCACTTTCTTAGGAGGAAAGATTAATACAAAATACTGCATATGTATGTGTATATCCACAACAGTCAGGTTTAGCTTAGTTTAGCACAAAGACTGAAAACAGGGGGAAACAGCTAGTATATCTCTGTTTAAAAGTAAAAAAAAAACAAAAAAAACAATTGTTTTACACTTTTTGCTTCTTACAGATTAAACTGAGCTTTAAAAGGTGCTGGACAATACAGGCTAGCGTATTCCCCCCAGCGGTTTCCGTACGTGTCTGTTTTCTAAATATGAAATTACAGCAGGTTAGGTTAGCTTAGCTTAGCAAAAAGTCTGTAAACGGGTAAACATATTTTAACTACACAGTGACACAGTTTGTGTTTACACTTTGGTTTGTATGGACTATGTCTTATGTCTGTATGGTAAATATGAAGCTATCTGGTTAGCCTAGAGTAGCATAAAAAATGGAAACGAGAAAACAGCTAGCTTGAAATTGAAGTGTAAAAATGTATTGTCAGGCAACCTTTTGGAGTTCTTTTGTCACTGTTAGGTTGATGGGCAACCAGAGACTTTTCCCGCACATAACCCCCATAAAATCGCAAATTGTTGTTTTTACACTTTTTTTTTAAAGTAGTGAACAAACGAGATATACTGTAATGTGTTAACTAGTTAGCGTAAGAGTTAAGTGGGTTTTGTTACCTTTGGACAGAGCTAGGCTAGCTGTTTCCCCCTGTTTTCAGTCTTTATGCTATGCTAAGCTAATGTTACCTGAAAGTGGCTTAAGATTTCAGAAAAGATATGAGAGTGGTATCGTTTCTTTCCATCTAAGAAATATATGGCATTTTTGAGAAGATCTTCTCCTAACTCTCAGCAAGAAAGCAAAATCCCTGAATGTCAAATTATTCCTTTAAGTCATACATGCTTCTTGCCTCAATAACCAAATATTTAACCATGTGTCTTATGTACATATATTTACATCATTTTATTTCTACATATTTAGCATATATATACAACTCACTACAACACAGAACAAATTTTTACAAATACACTCAGTGCTAAAACCTCAATCACAGTGACATAAAAAGGTTGGTAAACTATGACCTCCTTTTTAATCAATATGTCAGGGAAAAGTGCCACAGATATCAAACTTATAGACCCTTTTCATGGCAGACATTTTGACATGTAGCATAGTCTACATCCAAGCAGCTATAACTGTAGTTACTGTAGGCGCTTTAAGCTAAATGCCAATGTCAACATGCTAACATGCTCCCAATGACAAAGCTAACATACTTATGTTTAGCAGATGATATTCACCATTTTGGTTGAGCTTGTTAGCATGCTAACATGTGCTAATCAGCACTAAATACAAAGTGCAAGTAAGGCTGATGGTAATGCCATTAGTTTTCCAGGTATTCCCGGTCCAATAGTTGTGGAGATATTTTACTGAAAACCATGTATGTCAACCTCATGGTGGCGCAAGAGGAAAAGTCAGGGGATCATCAAAATCAGTAGGATTCATCCTCTGGGGGACATGACTGTCTATACCAAATTTCATTGCAATTCATCCAAAAGTTGTTTAGATATTTCAGTCTGGAGCCAAGCTAACAAGAAAGCACAGGTGTAACTAATCACATAAGGTATTCCAGTGAGCCAGCATGTATTATACTGTAGCAGCGCTCTTGAACTGGCATACCTGAATGAACTAATATTATTGAATGTTATAAGTCATACCTGTGCTGTTCCTTCTTAGAATATGTCCAAGCCTTTGCTGTGAAAAGTCTTTTGTTATTATTGAGAAAAAGTTTTCTTTTTTTAAATCCCATAAAAGTTGTTAAATTTGGTCACAATTTGGTCAAAACTGAGTTCCACTACATCTCTGATGTAGACAATATGAATACATAATACTACAATATAATACGGGGACCCAAAGTGTTCAATATTAAATAAATAAATAATCATATGATGCAGATAAAAAACTTGTTGTATGACCATGCAAAATTTTAAAACTCAGCTCATTATTATTATTCTTTTCACTGAGTTTATTGCAGGTAATTTTTATTACAACCCAGCAGTGTTTTTGTATTTTATTTTAACATCTTGTTGGAAATACGTGTGATGTAAAACTTTCATCAGGATGTTGTGAGATATCAACAGACTTAATGTCTTATTTATCTATTTAACATTGAACCCTTTTGATTCTCCATAGTATTCACACTGAGACGAGCGCTCTTCCTCACACAGCTGGCTGATGTGCGCCCTGACCGTGTGTTCTGGTCTTGTTCTGGTTGAGTTTGGGCCGGACCATCCTGAGACACAGTTTGTGAAGCCTGACAGCTCTGTCTCTCCTCTTTGCTCTCCTCGTGTTTGGCCTCCTGACCTTCAGTTGGACCGCCTGTAGATGGCGTTGCTCCTCCATGTCTGCTCTGCTGCTCTGCTCCAGCCGAGGAAGCTCTGCTTTCACCACAACTGATGTACAGCTGTTGGACAAAGAAGAAATAGTAGTTTTGTGATGCTATTAACCAGTGGTGGAGTGTAACTAAGTACATTTACTCAAGTACTGTATTTAAGTACAAGTTTGGAGACTTTACTTGAGTCTTTTCTTTTCATGCTACTTTCTACTTCTACTCCGCTACATTTCAGAGAGAAATATTGTACTTTTTACTCCACTACATCAATCTGACAGCTTTAGTTACTAGTTACTTTACAAATTAAGATTTTTGCAATACAACACATGTAGTTTATAAAATATATTTTATTATAAATTAAACTACCCAACAATATAACGGCCTACAAGTCCAGCTGAAATGATTAGACCATTAAACACACAACTGTTTGGATTGTTTCCAGTTTCTAATATGTGAAGATTTTTCTGCATTGAGAACTTTTACTTTGAATAGTTTAAGTACATTTTACTGACGATACTTTCATGCTTTTACTTAAGTAACATTTTAAATGCAGGACTTTTACTTGTTACAGAGTATTTTTAGAGCGTGGTAGCAGTACTTTCACTCAAGTAAAGGATCTAAATACTTCTTCCACCACTGCTATTAACTCAAGTACTGCATTTAAACATTTGAGGTACTTGTACTTGAGTAGTTCCATTGTATGCTACTTAAGCCTTTCTAGCTCACCCAGTAAGAGCACGCGCCCCACGTAGGCTGAGTCCTTGGCAGCAGCCCGGGTTCAAATCCGATCCGCGGCCCTTTGCTGCGTGTCATCCCCTCTCTTTCTCTCCCCCTTTCCTGTCTATCCACTGTCACTATCGAATAAAGGAAAAAGCCCCAAAAAGTAATCTTAAAAAAAAGTACAAAAATCAATGCAAATGTGAATACTTCCACTCCACTCCATATCAAAGGAAAAACACTCCACTACATTTGTCTGACAGCTAAAGTCACTCTACTATACTTTGCAGATTAAGATTTTTTTTTTAAATGTAAAAATGCTTACGGGTCCCTTGTCACATAACTCAGATCTCTGTGAGTGAGACATTTACCATCTAAACCTCTAATATGGTTTCATTTCAGTATCTCTTTGAGGCCCAAGGACTCCTCGGTCGGGAATCTCTGGATTAAACTATTTAACTGTTTATAAAGTAGTTAACGTAGCTCCACCTGGAGCAGCTACAGCAGTAACATGCTGCTCTAACATTGATGCTTCAGTGTTAATATCTAATAATGTCACATAGACTCAGATATCAGTCACAGGAGACATTTTACTGCACAACAATTATGATATTTAAGTAAGCATTGCATGCAATTTCACTCTTACATGCAATAGAGTTTTTATACACTGGTTCCACTAAAGTCAATGATCTGAGTTCTTCTTGCATCACTGCTCTACAGAGTGATCATATTATATAATGCAAAAAGCAGCTGAGTCATTTGATGTCCCAGTTTGTTTAAGCCATGTAAATGTGTTTGTTTACTTACATTTTGCCTGCTGTGCAGTTCTGCGGCATGAAGCAGGATTGAGACACATGTCCCAGCAGAAGAGCCTGTACTTCGGTCAGTTGTCTCTGTTTAGCCAAAGTCTGAAATAATCTAGGACAGACAAACACAAGAGATCAGCAGGCATGCCAACAAAAAAAAAACAGATGAACAAACCTGGAAAGCGCTAAGAAACCCAGACAGAGACCACGTGTGCAAACATGAGATTATGATCATGTCCAAGACCGTAAAATTGTTTCTGTGCACCTTCTGTCACCACGTGAATCTGAATGTGTGTGTGTGCGCTGCTTGTGACCTAGTTTGTGCTCTGAAACCTGACGTCTGCCTGTGCTTTAAAGAAATAAATGTGAGTGCACCGTTATCACTGTCTGTACTCTGCAATTAGCACTGTAAATATTTACGGGGGGGGGGGGGTAATCAGTTTGTGTAATCTAGATATGATGTGACACATCTCAACGTCATTGAATATCATCCGGAACAACTGATACTGCCGCTAAGATTAAAGGGATGTAAATCATACGTTTTACACAATACGATATATTGATTCTTTGGACAATACAATAATAACTGATATCACAAAGTCTGCCACGATACGATGTCAATTTGAGTCAATTCAGGGGCCTATGATCGATACGAGACGATATCATACGTCCATTTAACACAATCTGTTACATTTATGTATTTACAAAAATCAACTAAAATATGATTTGACAATTTCATTACTAAGCTCTTCCAGACATTTAATAATCTACTCTTTTTAATAAAAACAATAAATATAAAGTGGGAATTTCAAAATAAAAGCACATCTTAACCCTCCTGTTGTCTTTGCGTCAAATTTGACCCATTTTCATCACAAATTTGGGTTTCTTTCAACCAAATTGTCAAAGAAAATAACGTGGATGGTTCCATACAACGCTCTTCACAAGTAAGTACATTCTTCATTGAATTTGGGTGTTTTATTCTATTTTATAGCATTTAAAAAAAAATTTTTTTAAAAAGACAAAAGAACGTTGAAAAAAGTAACAAAAATGTCAGAAAAAGCTTCAAAAATTGGAGGGAAAAATTGACAAAAACATCGGAAAAAGTGACAAAAAACTTGGAAAAAAGTGACAAAAAAAATTGACAAAACATCAGGAAAAGTTACAAGTGTCGAAAACGAAAAGAAAGAAGAAAGAAGTTTTAATTTTAACGACGGGAAGGCAACACAAGGGAGAGATGTATCAATATTTTCACTTTGTATTGATAATATTGGATCGTTGAGGATTGTATCGATATATGGATCCAGATCGATGTATCATTACACTCCTATAAGATAATCACAATGCTAATAAAAACGATAAATTCTCAGTATGATTGGTGTTAATTTTCTTGAGCAGCTGTGGAAGAAGTATTTAGATATTTTTATTTCCATAAAAGTACTAATACCACACTGTGAAAATACTCCACTTAAAGAAAACGTCCTGCACATAAAACCTTACTAAAGTAAAAAAAAAAAATGTATCGGCTAAATGTAGTTCAAGTACTTAAAGTACTTGAACTACATAACAGACAACCACTGAGTACCCCAAGCTAAAATCCAACATGGCTGCTCCGTGCATCGACAGTTGTAAAAGCTGTAGTAACATGCAGTCATGTGAACAAATTAGGACACCCATGCTAAAGTTGACTAAAAAGAGGAATAAAAAAATAATCTTTAGGAAATTGATCTTAATGCCTTAATTAAAAAAATGAGGAAAAATCCAATCTTTAAGGACACCAATTTTCTTTGTGAATGAATAATGTATCGTAAATAAATAAATGTTCTTCCTTAAAATACAGGGGGCATAAGTAAGTACACCCCTATGTTAAATTCCCATAGAGGCAGGCAGATTTTTATTTTTAAAGGCCAGTTATTTCATGGATCCAGGATACTATGCATCCTGATAAAGTTCCCTTGGCCTTTGGAATTAAAATAGCCCCACATCATCACATACCCTTCACCATACCTAGAGATTGGCATGGTTTTATTTCAGTTAGCCTAATAGCTGGTTTGATTTGCATTGAGAGATGATTTTATGGAAAGTACCCCATGCCAGTCTCTAGGTATGGTGAAGGATATGTGATGATGTGGGGCTATTTTAATTCCAAAGGCCAAGGGAACTTTATCAGGATGCATAGTATCCTGGATCCATGAAATAACTGGCCTTTAAAAATAAACATCTGCCTGCCTCTATGGGAATTTAACATAGGGGTGTACTTACTTATGCCCCCTGTATTTTAAGGAAAAATATTTATTTATTTACGATACATTATTCATTCACAAAGAAAATTGTTTTTCCTCATTTTTTAATTAAGGCATTAAGATCAATTTCCAAAAGATGATTTTTTTATTCCTCTTTTTAGTCAACTTTAGCATGGGTGTCCTAATTTTTTCACATGACTGTACAGTTATTAGCACTTCTGTTTTACTTGTGTCTCACTAAATCAGTCGTACAGACAGTGCTGTCCATCTTCTATCTGTGGACAAGTTGTTACGCTGTTTTTGTATGCACATAATACAGCGTAATGCTTTGTTGCACACTAGCATTCCTAACGATGGCTAACCCGACTTGTAAATGGAACGCATCCAACTCGGGTGTGACGTCATTCCAGCTTCGGCTTCCGAGTTCTGAGGCAAATTGAACGCACTATAAAGCTACAGTACGTAAGGGATAATCACCTCAAGGCAGGGCAATAAACAGTTTGATATGCCCGGCTTGTGGACGGCTTACCGGTAACCTTCCACAAGCCGGGCATATCAAACTGTTTATTGCCCTGCCTTGAGGTGATTATCCCGTTTATTCTACTTCTTCTTGCCAACATAATAAAACAATTCAAATACTTTAATAATTATGCTTTTTCTTATTCGTATTGCATGCTTATTAAATGTATACTCTGTTTGAGTTCATCTCCCTCAAAAAGTAGTCCCCTTTAGAACTACGGTGAATAAAGTTAGCTCAGCTGTAGCTAATTAGTTTCTATAGCAACCACAGTCCGGGTCAGTTGTCACTGTCAGTCTATCCTTCTGGTGGCTCTTCCACTCGGTGAAAACCTCGATAGCAAAGGCAGTTGCCTTTTTCGTGTTTGATTCAAGGGCCCCGTCTTCAATTGTACGCAGCTCCTCATCTGTCAGATCTCGGAAACGGGGACCCTGGGCCTTGTCTTTTTCTTTTGTCATTCCGTCGTCCTCGTCGCTCTTTAACCAGTCCTCAAATGTCTTCCCTCCTCCAAATATATTAAAATTGACAATGAATTCGTCCATTTTTAAAACACTGTAATGTTTAGAACTACGGCGAATAACGTTAGCTCAACTGTAGCTAACGTTAAGTAGTTTCAACCACACAAGACTGCATCTGATCACTAACGTTAGTTTAATAACGTAGTTGCTATGTTGTATCTCGCTTGCGAAACTATGTATCGACTGAACCTCCGATAGATTTCCGACACATTTTAGAAACTTTTTTAAACAAGGTTTATTTTTACGATGGACCTCATGTTTGAAATTTCTGTGATAGAAAAAAAATACAAGCGCCGTATTGATCTACTATTTGATGACGCTTTGCTCAGTCAGCGGGCAACCTGCCGGGTTAATGCTCTCCTCCCAGCCAATCAGAATCAAGTATTCTTAAACAAAGTAGAATAATTGGTTATATTTCACCCCTGTTTGTGGATTTACCTGGTGGTACAGTTGCAGTGGTACAGCGTCCTGTCGTCTGGGTTGTGGAGGCCATATCTCTTCCGCTGGGGAAGGATCTTGTTCCTGCACTCGTCCAGATCCTTATAGACGGCACACGACAGCTCCTTCTCTGTGGATGGGAAATGTAATTTTCTGATAATATTCAGTTGCATCGCGGTGATATAGAAATATAAACTTATATACAGGAGAGATGTATTGAATACCTGTGATATCCAGCTCAGACTGAGTTTGTTTTTTGGTCGGTAAAGTGTTCTCCAGATTGTTCGGAGCTGATCCGGTGAGTCCCTGTGACGTGGAGGCGGTAACGTTGGTAACGGGAGTGATGGAGGCAGAGGGGGGACTCGTTGACGGTGTAGGGACTGTGAATGCTGCAGCAGCAGCAGCAGCGATGGAGTCTGACGTGTTGCTCCCCAGCAGCTCTGTGGGTATGGTGGTGTTTGTGAAGGAGCTATTCATGCTGGCCTCGGTTGGATCGGGGGACTCGTACACCGTGGGCGGATAAACCTCAGCATATAGAGCCATTTGGGTCTCTTTACACCTGTAGGTCACAACAGAAGATTCAATTATTTAAAGCAATTGTTTGACAATTTGGGAAATACACATATTTCACTTTCTTGCCAAGAATTAAAAAGAGGTGGTCGATTGTTGGAGCAGATGATGCAAGAAAGATTTCTGTGTGAACACAATAAAGTTTGATCCTATCTTATCTTAGATCAATACCACTTCATAGACTGTAATAAAAAAAAGCTTCCGTATCTGAAAAGTGCCTTAAAGCTGCATTCTACGGGCGCCCGGATAGCTCAGTTGGTAGAGCGGGTGCCCATATATAGAGGTTTACTCCTCGACGCAGCGAGCCCGTGTTCAACTGCCCCTTTGGTGCATTTCATTCCCCTATCTCTCTCCCCTTTCATGTCTTCAGCTGTCCTGTCAAAAAAGGCCTAAAAATGCCCAAAAAATAAATAATAAATAAATAAAAGCTGCATTCTATCTAATTTCCAGCAGGGGGCGACTCCACTGGCTCCAAAAAGAAGTCTGTTTCTATAGAAGTCTACGGGAAAATGAGCCTACTTCTCACTTGATTTATTACCTCAATAAACATTTTCAGAATGAGTTGATCGTCTTGTGGTTCATGACTAGTTTCAATTCTTCTTTAACACAGCATGATGTTAATTTTATAAATTATGGTCGGCGCTTGAAACACGTTAACGTTGTGAGACAGTCGCAGTTTGGTTAGGTTTAGGCGCAAAACTACCTAGTAAAGTTTATAAAAAGATCATGGTTCGGGTCAAAATCATCTTTTACGTTACTTCCGGTTAAGCACGTGACACAACATCAAAAAATGTGCCTTTTACTTTTTCCCTTCACAACGTGACACCAATCTTTGTCTCCAGGGTGAAAGTCTTGTTTGTTTTTTAGTTTTTTGACCCATCCAACACTCCAACCTTCCTACCTCCTTACGCGGAATTGACGGGAGGTCACCATAAACGTAAATATGAGATGTAATTGTTGCTTGAACAAACTTATGGGAGCGTTTTTCCGCGGAGGAAAATCTCTGGAGTAGAAGTTTAAAAGAGCATAAAATAGAAATAATAGTGAGATGCACCTATATCAAAATTGTACTTAAATACACTACTTGAGTACTCGTTTTGCCAGACCTTCCTCCACAGCGCTGCGTAGGAAGGTCTGGCTAGTCCACAAAGCATTCCTGGACAGGAGAAAAACGTGCTCTGGTTTATTGGCATTTCTTTAAACCAATCACAATCGCCTTGGGCGGTGCTAAGCACCGGACGGAGCTGCAGTGCCTCTGCAAAATAGTCTCGGGAAGGAACTTGTTTTGGTGAAACGTGTGTACGTTCAAAAGTTGTTTTAGTCGTGCGAGAGAAAACTCAGATTGGACAGATAGTCTAGCTAGCTGTCTGGATTTACCCTGCAGAGATCTGAGGAGCAGTTAACCATAGTCCTCAGAAATCCACCGGAGGTTAAAATGCCAACACAAAGGAAGCCCAAGGCAACGGATATCCGACCTAAATGAGTGAAATCAGGCAGATTTTCCGTCGGCACCTGAGCAATCCCGGAAGTGGAACGTCAATGATATAGACTATTGATCAACCAACATTGCCAGAGCTGCTAGCATAGTTTAAAATAAATAAAGTCATCCAAATCATTGATAAATTCACAAAACTTCATTTGTACCCAAAATACAAACCTACATGTATTGTACTACATGCTGTGTTAATGAATAAATGAGAACTTTACTTACATGCCAAACCAGTTTCTCTCTTTACACTGGAGTTTGTGGGATAACTCAAAGCAGTGCATCTTCAGCAGGTTAAAGAAGGTGTATCCCACCACGTTGGATATGCTGTCTTTGGCCTCCATCAGACAACTGCGAAACCTGCAACACAAATCATTTTGGTTACATCGTTGAAAAAAAATCAATTACAGATCAGTTGATATGGACATGAAATGTCATTTAGCGACAGTTATAACTGCGTACTTGTTGTCACAATCACAGTGAGACATGGTGAAGATGTTGCTGTTGAAGACACCAAACTCGGAGTGAAAGGACAGGATGGTGTGTTTGCACTGGTCGTGTTCACGGCAGCAGCTGTCAGTCTCTGCAAAAACTCCTGAAAGAGATGAGGGGAGAGGGACAGAGTCGGGATCAATCCAAAGATTATTAATAAAGCTGCAAGCAGCGATGAATGGCAGCACATTGGGGGTACTAGCTGAATGCCGTTTGCCTGTTAAAAATTCCTCTGTCCACTATGTGGCGCTAGAGAACACACACTAATTGTACTTTATGTTGCTGTATATCGTGTGTAGACCACACCATGACAATTTCATGTGAATCGAATAATGTTTGTCACATCAGGCTGACTTCCTGTTGTCAGTAGGTGGCGCTATGACCATGACTTATTATGGACATGTAGATGCCTCCAGGTCTGGACTCTTATCCAGCATGTGAAGTGTCAGGCAGATTGGACAATTTAAAGTGAAGTTACAACAGCTTCCTGTGTCATGGCGATGAACTTTTGGCATCGTGACAGTCTTAAAATGCTGCTGACCCCATTTGAAAAGGATGTGTTAGATCCTCTACAACTACAACTGCATTTAACTGAATGGGCGCCATTTTGTAATCTTGTATCCAGGTCAGTATAATACATCCATGGAATGTATACAATGCAGGTTTCAAACTTTCAAATCCCCCCCAAACATAGGCTTTGCAAATGTTGTAGAAGGAAGGAAACATCGTCAACACATTTGTTAGATCTCAAGGATTCACACAATGTGTTTTGGGGAGAAACACTGAATGTAAACAGAAGTTTGTTTGTTTACATGAAAACTACCTTCAAGTGACATCACTTGAAGGTAGTTTTGCTTGGCTATTGAGTTGCATTATGGGAAATGTAGGATTCAGTGTTTGGGAGCTAAAAGTCACTACATCTCGGCTTTTGCTGCTTTGATTTGGACTATTCTTCAATCAATCTGTCTTCTGGCAAGTCCTCTAACTTTATGGAAATGCAATACTAAATCACTGAGTGCCTCTTTAAGTTCCCTCTGCTGTTCTGAGAGTTTCCCTTTTGTGACTTTTTGTTCATACAGTGTAATGGACTGGATGGTCTTAACGACTACTCAAAGCGCTTTTACATAGTACAGGAACCATTCACCATTCACACACACATTCATACGCTGCCGTACAAGGTGCCACCTGCTCATCAGATAAACATTCACACACATTTACACTCCAATGCGCAGCATCAGGGGCAACTCGGGGTTCAGTGTCTTGCCCAAGGACACTTTGACATGGGACTGCAGGGCCAACCTTCCGATTGGCAAGCGACCGCTCTACCACTGAGCCACAGCCGCCCCAGTGTGAACATATATGGCATGAACTTTACTGCCTCTGAATATTATGAGGCTTTTGTGTGATTTCATTATATTGTATGTGACCTCTAACACTGGTTATGCCATCTGATTGAGTTGTGAACCATTCAACAAGAGAGCGAATTTTACTTCTGTAAAGACACGTCAATTTATTTACAAGTATTCAGTACTTCTATTTCTACAGTATAGAATTATAGAATATGCGTGAAACTATTTTTTTTTTCTGTAAACTGCTTTGGCAACATGTTTTATTTTGTGCATGCCAAAAGAAATGGAAAATGGAATTGAAATTGATACTTCACATAAAAGTACGCAAAATATGAGAAAAGTACTAAACAAACGTGTGTTATTATCCCTTTAATCATCTGGTGACTGTCTTACATAAGTATCAACCTACCCAGATCTGCATATGACGGCGCCTTGTTGCCGGAGCCGCACCAGAGAGTCCCGGGCACAATGAAACCACGCTTTACACGCTGATGGCTCCTGACCTCTGACCTTTCAGCTGGACCCTGATGATGTCCACCGACGCTCCTCGCCGGCCTCGGGCGCCCACCGTCCCCCAGGGCAGCCACAGACCCGCACAGCTCCTCTGTCTCCAACATGGAGTCCACATCGAGCTTTCCATCCGGGTGGTCGGAGAACTCGTGCGTGCGCTCCCGGCACAGAGAGAAATAGTTCTGGATCACTGCCGCGTCGTCGCTCCACGCGCAGCTGCGCAGAGCGCGCTCCCCGGACCAGGCGCTGTGGTAGAGCCGCAGAGATGGAGAGGCCTGCCGGGGGTCGCTCCGGAGGAAACTGAAATGCACTTCTTCATTAGGCAAAACTTTAGTCCAGGTGCAGAGGATCGATGCCTCTGCAGCCGCGCAGCGCAGGAGTGATGATGTCAAAATGACAGCGAGAAGAGGAGCGATGTGCGTCATGGTGGCGCTGAATGAGAGAGGCCGAACACCTTATATCTGAAACAAATGATTCCTCCAGTCACTCAGCACCAAATGACAGATTGACAGACTCCAGGTCGGTTTTAAACGGGAAGGGGAGGAGGAGGCGCGGGGTTTTTCCAGTGGTTCTAAAAACCATAACCAAATCCTCTCTCTCTCTCTCTCTCTCTCTCTCTCGGTGTGTGTGTGTGTGTGTGTGTGTGTGTTTGTGTGTGTGTGTGTGTGTGTCTCTCTCTGTCTCTCTCAATTCAATTCAATTCAAATTGCTTTATTGGCATGAATGTCAGAAATAACAATATTGCCAAACATCAAGGATAATAATGTGAGAAGAAATACATATATAGACCCTACTGTAAAATTAATTGAGTAAAACTAAAATATATACATTTAAAAACAAAAACATGAAAACAAGTGCCATGACATAAGTAGATTGATTAACACACACACACACACACACACACATACACATCCAATCAGACCATGGCTCAGACACACAAACAAGCCAGACAGGTTAATCAATCTGCAAATGTGACTGATATATTTATAGGAGATAGGCTCGCCTCAGAAACACGTGCTCATTACACACTACAATGAAAATGTGACAAACTAATCAATTTATATTGATTTATAAATGGGATGTTAGATAACTATTTTCTTCCCCATTTGCTTTTTTTATTTCCAATAGTTTATTCTCACTTTCTCCGACTTCCGATGAGACCACAAATAAGATGTGCACATTAGTTATAGGATTAAACAAGTTGTACTAATTTAACATTGTTAATTAAATATCAAATGCGGGAGTAAGTCACACATGTGCAAGTAACAAGCAAGTCTTAACCTTCAACTTGCAAGCAAGTCTCAAGTCACTTGTGGTGAGAATAAGTCGACTATAAGTCGAGCAAGTCACGAGTCAAGTCATACAAAATTCTGATGATCTACCCTAGTTTCCACATTAAAATCAGTTTAAAAAAACAGTTGTCATGAAAAGATTTTTTTTCATCTAATATAACAAATAAAAACTAATTAACGAACGCTAAATATCATACAAACTGAAAAATGTAACCTTAGAAAAACCTGAGCAAAACAAAAGACAACGTTGCTTCTTCCTTCTGTGAAAATACAGCATTTCTTTACTGCCACCTAGTGGAAAGAGGGATGAGGATTACCATCCTTTAAAGTGTTCATATTATGCTTTTTGGCTTTTTCCCTTTCCTTTATTGTGTTATATATCTTTTTTGTGCACGTTATAGGTTTACAAAGTGAAAAAGCCCAAAGTCCACCCCAAAGGGACTTACCATCTCCAACAGAAAACACTGTTCACAAACTGCTCCAAACAGCTCTGTTGTAGTCCAGCCTTTACTTCAGAGACAAACGTGGTCACTTTGGAACACACGTTATAATGCTCACCTAGCTGCTAGCATGGCACGCCCTCATACTCAGCTTCTGACTGGCTAGTAGTCCTTACCTAGCTACTGAGCATGTGCGACTCCCAACAAAGATGTTACAGCAGTGAGAGGTCTCACTCTGTAGCTAAAACAGAGAGCTCAACACACAGGGTGAAAAGAGGAGCTGCAGCAATGTGCAGTACGACAAAAATATGGTGTTCTTTGGAAATTAAACCATGTAAACCTATTCTGAGATAACCTCTAAATACAGTTATGAACCTGAAAATGAGCATAATATGAGCACTTTAAGAGAATAAATCAGAGCTTCTAGGTGGTGTTAAACACACACATTTTGCCTTTGCCTCGTATTACACTGATAAAAAGCCAAGTCCTTTTGAGTAATCTGTCTCAAGTGAAAGACAAAGTCAAGTCAACTTGGTTATCAATGTGGGTCAAGCAAATTTCAAGTCTTCAAATTTTCGACTTGAGTCCCCCACCTCTGTTAAATATATATCATGTATCCAAATGTTGTTTGTTAAAATAAGGTGAGGTCCGCACAACAGTTAAATGCTCCGAAAAAAACATTATTTGATAGTGCAGAATCAGGCACAGCACACACAACGTTTCGGCCCAAATATTATTTCGACATGTTGTGGGAAAGGTATGTCAAGAGGAGATTCAAAGGAAACAGAAATACCGCTGGGGAGGGCAAAGTGAAACAAGATTCACAAGTACAATTTATAACATGTAGCTTACATAATAATATAGACCTATGGTATATTTATGAGAAATGATGTCAAAGTGTTGATGTAAACTATGAAGAGAAAACACTTGTATTCCATCCCTAAACCAAGAATGAAAATCATATTAATTGCTTCTGTTTTTATTTCAGTAAATGAATGTTAAGGTCGTGATTGTTCAGAGAGATGTTGTTACTCCCCTGAAGGAAAACATCAGCTGGAACTATCTTAATGGTTACTGACACGTTGCCTTCATGACAGGAGGCGGTGACAGTAAACCAGCATGGGAGGACAAGCCATGAAGGTCTTTTATCTAATTTTAAGTCAGGATGATTTTGCCCTTTTAAAGGAGAACTTCGCCAAGCAAAGGCGTAACTTTGGGTTCAACTTGGGGGTGGGGGTGGGGGGGTGGTTGAGATCTCCACTTTTGAGGTCAAACACTTCATTTTCTGCATTGTGGTGAATTTTTCTGCAACAATTTGTGGTGCAAATTTGGGGGGTGGGGGGGGGGTGGGGGTGCACTGGCCAGTTTTGATTATGGGGTGGGGGGGTTAACTCCCCCATCCCCCCCTGTAAATTACACCTATGCCACCAAGTTTGTTCTACTTTATGTGAAAAAAAGTATTTTGTGTCTCCAGAGGCAGCTGCACAAAATCTAATAAATTGCCTCAAGTGATGTCACTTGAGTCAGCGTCAGCTGGGGCTGAAGACTGAAGTTAGAATTTTTTTTCTTTTTAAATGGAGGTGTGGAGTTAGAAAGCAGTGAGTTAACCAGATCTCTGTAGTCCGCTGCTCATGTCTGGTGCAGGCTGGAGGCTCCAGGCTACATTCGCCGCTACAAGAATAACCCACCTGAATGGAGTTGCATTCTGGGTAATGTAGGCACCCAGTCAAGTTTTGACAAGAAAGCAGAATGGTCCATCAGGACAGCCACCTGCTTCCTGACACTTCACAACCAGTTACTAGATTTCTTTTTAGCTAATTAAGCACTGACAAAACAGTGCTTAATTAGCTGACTTCACATGCTGAAAGTGAAGTCAGTAAAGTATTGATTTTCATTACATTTCTTGCTTTTTCTCTGACCAAATAAGGTGCAGACATTAGAAAAGAAAGAAAGGTACTTTTATTGTCACATACACATACATTTGGCGAAATTCATTCCCTGCACTTTAACCCATCCCTCAAGAGAGCGGTGGGCGGACCAACTCCAGATCTGCGCCAGTGCCTTGATCTAGGGCACTGAATGGAGAACCTAATCCAAATGTTTTTGATGGCGGAGGAAACCAGAGCCACTAAAGGAAACCCACGCAGACATGGGGAGAACATGCAAACTCCACAGAGAAAGGCCCGGGACCATCGGGATTCAAACCCAGAACCTTCTTGCTTTGAGGCCACAGTCACAGTGCTATCCACTGGGCCTCCATGCTGCCAAAGTAGTTAGTTTTAAGATAAGCTATTCACAAGTCTGTTCTGCTGTCTCGAGGCCTTGATGTTAAAGCAGCCATATTATGCTCATTTTCAGGTTCATAATTGTATTTTAAGGTTGTACCAGAATAGGTTTACATGGTTTAATTTTCAAAAAACACCATATATTTGTTGTACTGCACCGCTCTCTCTCACTGCTGCAGATCCTCTTTTCACCTGGTCTCTGTTTTAGCTACAGAGTGAGACCTCTTTTCTTCTTCTTCTTCTGTACTATCTTTGATTGCACTCGCACATGTGCAGTAGCTCAGATGTAGATCATGTCAGCTAGCTATATAGACAGTAAAAGAAAGGCTGTTTCTCCAACTTCAGTCAGTTACAAGTCAGGATTAGCTGGGAGATTTCTAAATGAGGGCGCACATGGAAGTAGTTCTTTTGTAGATTATGGTGAACTTGTGTGTGTTGTAGCAGTGCTTTGCTATTGAGAATGAGGTAGCATGCTAGCGTTAGCATGCTAGCGTTAGCATTAGCGTTAGCATGCTAACGCTAACGCTACGAGCTAATGGTTGCGGTTAGCCTGCTCGTTTCGGCTTGTGACGTCACAAGCCGTGCCGCTTTTGAACAGCTCACCCAGAGACTGAAGGCAGGACACATTCAGAAACCGTATCTCACTCTAAACAGCATGGATGGATTTTTTTCAAAGTTTGTATGTGTGTGGAAGTACCAGAGACACAACATAACACCCCAAATCCCAGAAAAAGTGATTTTTTCATAATATGGGCACTTTAAAGATGATATGTAATATTTTTTAATATTTTTTCATTTTAATCAATGACACAGAGCTTGGTATATCCCACCCTACTCTGCCTCTGATTGGCTAGTCCTCGTTGCCTTCATTGGTTGGATTGGTTACGTTTATGCATGAGGAGTGAGATTGGTAGGTGTAGGGTAAGAATATCAAGGTAAGTCAATGGACAGGACATCCTAGAAACACAAGCTTCGCTAACCGCTCAGCTACCACAACAAATAGAATCTAAGTATGTGGGAAACACTGCATCATTAGAACGAAATGACATGAACAAACGTTACTAAACATAATGTGAATAAAACTTTAAGATTAACTCCTCAATGAACAGATACATTCATCACTTTCTTCACATACATTAATCGCCAATTAAGACAACTCCTATGACCCCCTTCACAATGTCATCAAGTCTGTGTTTACATCCATGATTTCGATTGAGAGACCCTATAGCGGCAGAAAATGACATATTTGTAAGTTTAAGTCAGATCAGCTGTATTCATTTATGTCAATTTGTTGTTGTTTGTCTCACCTGCACAATCTTTCTTCTTTACTTTATTTTTTTGTGTTACTGTTGTCTTGATTTTATTGTGCAAAAAATAAACAAATTCATTGATCTTTTTTGTCAGATATAAATGTTTGGGTTCCTGTCAGGCATTTGCTTGTTACTACTTATGAGAAAGGTAGATTATGTCTCAGCTTGAAATTCAAGGACAGACTTTTCAGGTTGTCAAGTCCGTAAACTTTCACCCACTTGGACAAAAGGCAAGTTTTATCAAGAGAAGTCAAAGTTCATAAAATTCTCCGCTGCGTGTCTGTCTGAGCTGATTGGCTCAAACCTCGCCTGATTCAGGCAAAGTTTCCTGCCATGTCACAACACATATCGAACAGGCTGAAGAGCAAAGGAAGTGCCATGATGTCTTTATTTATTAGCCACGTGTATGCTACAATATGGCATGCATCAACATGAATACAGAGAGTAAAATTAT
Organism: Sander lucioperca; assembly: GCF_008315115.2. Classification (NCBI taxonomy): domain Eukaryota; kingdom Metazoa; phylum Chordata; class Actinopteri; order Perciformes; family Percidae; genus Sander; species Sander lucioperca. The sequence continues at coordinate 12,733,135 of NC_050186.1, forward strand.
CATTATGTATCTCAAAACACTTCAGATTTAAATTCATCAATCAAATATATATCTGGAGGAATATTTCATAGATTTTCTGTAAGTGTGCTTACGTTGCATGATCAAATTTGTTCTTCATAATAAACTATCATGCAGAAGCATTTTGGGACGTCTTCAGAGGGAGCTCACATATGCACAAAGTGAAGGTGATAATGAAACCAACATGTTATCTGTGTCAAAAAAAAAGAATGGATTTCACATCAACACCAACAAAAAGTAATTTTGTTTACATCATTTTTGGAGCCAAACACCTGCTAAGTGTCCTATTTAATATTTAACATAAGCATGATGCAATAACACAAGTGAAATGAGTGTTTTGGTGATGCAAGCACTCGCTGTTATCACATTACATGATCCCATATGACAGGAACAGAGATCAACATAAACAGGTCAGAAACGTGGGAATCCCCTCTGTGTGGTTGGAGGGTGGAGGCACACTTCATTACAACACACTGGTTTAAAGGCAATAATGATTACAAGGGTTGCATCATCGCCATAAAATATGATAATCGCTCTGTTCAATCATTACCGCATGTCAGGTAAGGTTTATATATTACAGTTTATGATATGATTGCAGTGAAAAGTTACGTTTAGTGGTAGCGCCTTATTAAAAAAAAGCCCAGAGGTCAACATCCATGTTGGTCACCTGAAAACTGTTAGAAATGTAGCCTGCACATTGCACAACAAACTACATAAAAGCAAAAGGGTAATATCCGTCTACCTGTGCTCACTGGAAGACAATATTCTACAGGGGGAATGATAGAGAAAGAAAATACATCTAGACGAGTGGGAAGACGCTTTAATCCTCAAACTGGACAGTGTTGTCATTTAGCAGAACATGCCAGCGCTCAATCTTCTTGTCTTTGTTCTTGAGGCATTCGTACCAGTGCTTCAAACACTCTCCTTTGGCCTGGATGCCCAACTGACATCCTCCTGGAGGCAGAGAGAAAAGTGAGCGTTAGTCTGTATCCACGACATTCCACTTCCGGGATTGCTCCATTGCCTCTGGAAATTCTGCCAGATGTCCCTCATTCAGCCAGATGTCTGTTACCTTACACTTTCTTTATGTTGTAATTTTAAACTCTGGTGATTTATGAAGACTATGGTTAACTGCTCCTCAGATCTCTGCAGGGTAAATCCAGACAGCTAGCTAGACTATCTGTCCAATCTGAGTTTTCTGTTGCACGACTAAAACAACTTTTGAACGTACACGTGTTCCACCAAAACAAGTTCCTTCCTGAGGCTATTTTGCAGCGGCACAGTGGCTCTGTCCAGCGCTTAGCGCCGCCCATGATGATTGTGATTGGTTTAAAGAAATGCCAATAAACCAGAGCACATTTTTCTCCCATCCCGGAATGCTGTGTGGACTAGCCAGACCCTCCTCCGCAGCGCTGTGGAGGAAGGTCTGGCAATGCGAGACTAAGTGAGCGTCAATACCATTAACATCATGAATGATGTATTTGTTTTGTATGTTGTTTGTGTCATTGCTTATTACTGCTTTGCATGGTTGCATGTCTCAAGAAAATGGCTATAATCGGTTTTACGTGGCTGTATTCTGTTGCTTACATGGCTTCACATACAGAATGTGGATACTGTTGATGTGTGACTTTACTAATGTCTTGCTGCTTCCTGTCGCTCTGCAAGGCTCCTTGAGAAAGTTTTTTTGTTGCTGTGGCTGCCTTTATTTGACTTCTGTCTGTACATTTTTACCTGCAGCCTACCAATGTATGGCTGTTTACTGTTGCTCTGGCCTCGCCAAAAGACTACAGTTGAAAATTAGCCAGCTGGCTAACACTGGCACATTTACAGAAGTGTTGATTAATGTGCTTTGTCCTTATAAATAAAATAAATGAAATGAAAAATGAAATATCTTTTCAGACATGACACTAAGACATGCTAGCAGCTCTGTGAGGCTGTATTTAGGCTTTAACGTGTTAGTATGCTAAGATTTTCTAACTAGCGCCAAAAAGGCTGATGAGAGTGTCATTAGTTTTGCTAGTTACTTTTGCTTGTTTAGTCATAAACCAAAGATACAAAGTCAGGGGATGATCAAAGTTATTTTATGTGAATCCATGCAATAGTTGTCAAGATATTTTTGTCTGGACCAAAGTGAAGACCAACTGAGACTTTCTTGACTTGCAAAATTATCTTTTGAAATGACATCAACATCAAATGTGTAACTCATGGCACAATTCATACAAAAATGCTCGTGAGGACGGAGATCGTTTTCATTTTAAAGTGCTGTTTTAAAATGAAAACGTAGTAGTGTGGATGCAGCCTCAGCCCTCTATAATGTTTACCATGTTCACCATCTCAGTTAAAGGGGTGATAGAATGCAAAACCGATTTTACCTTGTCATAGTTGAAAAACAACAGTTTGGAGGGTAAATAGGACATACATTAAACCTCAAAATCCCATTGACACCTCTTTCCTCTGCAAATCTCACAATTTGAAACTGCCTCTGAAAACGGGCAAATCTCAACGAGCCGCTGAGTTGACATCAACTCGGTGGCTCCTGGCTCTAGTCTCTACCTTTGTCACGCCCTAACATTTACATAGGCTCCACCACTGACCTGAGGTCAGCTTAGTCTTCTGAATCTAGCTAGGTCACGCAGATCTCAGAAATGTTATACATTGTTCGTTCGCTATTTAATTACTAAATTCACTTCTGAGACTTTTTTATGTGAGAAATCAACTATGTAGAGGTCAAATATGGGCCGTTATACGAAAATTGATGGCTAATTGCAAATTTTGTCCGACTGTGTGTCGCAGTTCAGCATGGAGCTCAGCAGGCTACGTGACAGCGGCCGGTGCTGCCTCGCCGCCCGACGTGTCCTCCTTCACAGACCCCGGTTCGCTGTGAGCTAGATGGATCTCCGTCACGACCGGAAGCCAGCGGCGCTCCATACCCGCGTAAAAGTCACCGTTTCTGGGTTACTGGACTACCAAATGCTGAGGCCCTGACGGAGTTCCAGGGTCTGCAGCTAACCGCGATCTTTACCCATAGGATTGAATGGACACTAGCAGCTAACGAAACCCCTCACATTCAAAAAAATGCATTAAATTGAAATTGGATTGCTTTGTAAGACCTTGGGGTAGCTGTAATATAAGTGGCGTGACGAAATTCAAACTGTAAATATACTATAGTTATGCCGGCAGCCGGCCAGCTCCGCGGAGCCCCAGTTGTCCAATAACCCAGAAAAGGTGACCTTCTCCTGGGTATGGAGCGCAGCGGGGTTGCCGCTGTCTCATCAGACTGTGTGGACCTCCTGAAGTCCGACACGTCTTACCAAATTTGCAATTAGCCATCAATTTTTGTAAAACGGCCCATATTTGAGCTTTTATAGTTGATTTCTCACATAAAAAAGTCTCAGAAGTGAATTTAGTAACGAAACATTGCAGTGTCTGAAATATGAGACCTACTGTCTTGTCTCCAATGTATGTGTATGTGGTTCCTCAACCAATCAGCGCGCAGCTCATCTAAATATTCATGAGCATACCATATTTGGAAGAAAAGCTCTCGTTCCAAATAGGGCCAAAACACAGGGATGCATAAGGGCCCATAAAATAGCAACTGGGCAATTTTCAGCCCAATCAATGTTACATACCCTATAAGGAGACGTTAAGGAACCGTGTGAAATACCCTAAAAAATCATTATATCACCCCTTTAAGTGTGTTAGCATGCTAACGTTTGCTAATTTGCACTCCAGCTGAGGCTGATGGGAATGTCATTCAAGTATTTAGTCATAATTAAACCAAAGTAATAAATAAATTATTAACTATGGTGGCAAAAGATGAAAAGGGATCAAGTTATTACATTTCCTAATTTAATTTTAGGAAGGCTTGGATGTTTCAAATTTCATAGCAATCCATCCAATACTGGTCAACACGTTTCACTCAAAACCACAAATGTCAACTTCATGGTGGCGTTAGAAGAAAACTCAGAGGATCGCCAAAATTATTAGAATTTATCCTCTGGCCACTATGATCCTTGAAACCTTGTTCCAAATTGCATGGCAATCCATCCAAAGTTGTTGAGATATTTCAGTCTGGACTGAAGTGGTGGACAGACAAGTGGTGTATTAATGAAGAAATACAATTGCAAGACAATAGCCACACTTACCAATGAAATCATTGGATTTTCCCATGTCATAGTCCCAGACTGAGATGTCGAGGGTTTTCTTGGCTAGTTCACCATGTTTTATTTCGTAACCGAACTCCTGAAACACAGTTATGAAACATAAAAATGTTATTACAAAATCTATGGCTGAGATCTGAGTGAGCAGAACACTGTAATGTTCAGTATGTGCAAATAAAAAGCAACAGTTTAGTAATAACTGACCTCGTTAAATTCTGGATTGAGGGTCTTCTTTTTTATCTGTGTCTTGTTTTTGGCTTTCTTCCCCATATCGGGCTTCAGACATCTACAGCACAAAAGAAAAATAACTGTTATATTATTAAACACATTATAATCAAACACATGTAAAAACTTTAGTCTAAACACACACACATATATATATATATATATATATATATATATATATATATATATATACTGGGCCTACAACAACGTGTAGAGCAGCCTAAAACCTTTATACAAACCTTTTTATTGTGCATACAATACTAAGCTTTTAAAATAAAAATTGTTGACATATTCACAGGGGTGTCAGACTGGGGGTGAAAATGGGACTGAGTACCCAGGGCCCTTATGTGAGAAGGGCCCAAAAAGATGCTAGAATGAATAGCTGTGGATGCAGGGAGGGGCCCATAGAGAATGCCTTTCTACAGGGCCCAGAATTTTGTGCTACGCCCCTGCATATTCATATAGTTATACATAATGTTTTAATGTTAAAATGTGGCACAGTAAATCCTTAAGCTTAACTGTATCTGTGTATGGCTACCTTATGGCTAGCTTAGCTGTAGGCCAGTAATTCCACACCTATGATCATTGTTGTGTACATTGAAAAAAATCATTACTAATAATATGTTGAATTCATCTTAATGTATATTTTAATGTACATTTTAATTTTTTTTTAAACCACTGAGCAATAATTTGGCGGACCCCATACAGCAACTCTGAGGACCCTCTAGGGGTCCCGGACCCCCTGTTGAAGATCTCTGAGCTAGAGGATTCAACTGAATGGAGCACATACATTTTAACGAATGGGTCGGAGTATCCGTTGGAGTCCATGGCAGCCAGATGGGCACAGCGGACCACGCCCACCATCAGACGACCCTGCTGGCTGTTGTACGTCAGTGACACCAGGATACGACCCCTCTCCTCTGAATCCTCACCTTCATTCAGCTGCACACACACACACACACACACACACACACACACACACACACACACACACACACACACACACACACACACACACATATATACACATAACAGATACCACACATGCATACAAAGTAATAGTATTTAATTTCACTGATCTAAATGCTCCTTTACCCTCTGAACATATCTGGAGGGATTACACAGTGATTATCATAATATCTTCTAATGGAGGATAATGTACGTGCTACAAAATGGTATATATACTGTATATCATTATGCAATAGGCTTAGCTCCATTTACATTAACATGCTGTACATTACATTAGCAAATAGACTCTAAATACTTTCTTGCTTCATGTCTGTGGTTCTACTGAAGATATAAATTGTTTTTAAATGACTCATGAATATATAATAGATCAATTTCAAGTCTCAGTGATTTCCTAAAACAGCTGGTTATTGTAATTGTCATCAAACCAACAGTAGGACATAGTGCATTTGTTTGGGACTATTTTTCAGCAGCAGTTTAATCCATATTTGGTGCTCTAGTGAGTATTTGTTGCAGTAACACGGTGTGTGTGTGGGGGATTGAGTCAAAATAAACTACAGTAGGTGGATCCCGATGAAGGAAAATGTCACCTAGTGCAACAGTGTGGCTCAATGATGTTTTTAAATAGGGGTTGGACAACAATGTAGGGATGCACCAAAAGGACACAAACTAATCTGGCGTCCTTAAATTCAGCAAAGAAGTCCAACACCATCCAATGCACAGTGGTACAAGATCCACGTGAGGGTCTTACATCATCCTCGTAGAGAGCCATGCCACGGGCCGGTCCTCCCACAGCTTTCTTCACCTGTAAACCCAGTTATCATCACTTTCTGTACACACAAAAGCTAAAGTGTTACATTTCAAAGCAAATGAAAAGTCAATGTATAACGTAGGGATGTAATAATGAATCAATATAAATGTGTAAAAGTCCTAGGGCGTAATAAACTTTTGATTTCACTTGTGTCACTATTCTTTAAATAATTTTTGTTATTTAAGATCAAATACAATTTCAGGATGAACTGACCCTTTAACTGATGCTGTACTTTTTTATATTTTATAGTACATTTTTTAACAATATGAGATGTCAGTAGTGGGGTTTCCATCAACGTATTTTTATGCACATTTTGAAGTATCGCATTAGAAAATGTTGATGGAAACGGCAAAATTCGAAAAAACTTCCTCAAATTCGCAAAAACGTTTTCCGCTTGCTTGAGGTGGTTTTTGCCTTTTTCGAAAAAGAGTTAATGCGCAAAATGTGACATGGCAACAGCTTTGCCGAATAAGTTGTGACGTTGCGAACATGTAAGTCACATGACTATAGTCCCGGTATCGATCGGATAGGGGAAGGATCGGGAAATGTGTCCCATCCAGTGCAGCGTACACTCGTGGCACAAGGTGCGTAGTGGAGTTGCGGCGCTGTAGCCTGGGCCTCAGCCACGTCGGGTATATTGACGAATTGGTTCAACAGCTTGAATGGTACGGCCCAGCACACCGCGTACACAGCGGTGAACGGTTGCCTCGCTGACACCAAATGTCCCTGTCACAACCCTGTATTCTGCACAGGCGGCCGACTTGTACGATGCTACCTCTCTCCATAAGAACTTCACTTCTAAACTCTTTGATTCAGCACGCCGGTTTGCAATCTACAACCATGCGTAACGTCAACTTGTGACGAAACTACGCTTTGCGTAGTCTAGTTTATTCGCTCTAAACCAGTTGATGGAAACGCTTCTAATTCGCATTTTCTTTTTTTCTCTCTTTTTTGCAACATTTTAAAAGTTTGCTTAAAATTCACTTTACAGTTAGATGGAAACATGACTAGTGTTGGTCTCAGACTCACCGGGATCACTCGTTCTAAGCAAACATTGAAGTTCTTCTTCTGATCAAACTTCAGTTTCTTCAGAGCAACGCGCGTCTCTCCGATGAATTCATTGTGTCCGAACTTGTCCTCGTCACTCACCGAAAGCCTGAAGACAGACAGTGTGTCTCATGAAACTCTTTTGTAATTAGTACAATATACAGTAGGAGGCAGTGGCACACAAGTACGCATTTGAGGTACCCAACAGTATATAAAGGAGTTAAACATATACAGCAGTAAAATGCAACATAAACATTAATGCAGCGGGAATATTAATCCAGAAACTTCAGATAGAAGAGGAAAACACTGACAGAGAACATTTTACTGCAACAATGAGTACTTTTGTGGCCGGTTAGCTCAGTTGGTAGAGCAGGCACACACATAATGTAGAGGTTTATTCCACGACGCAGAAGGTCCAGGGTTTGAGTCCGACCTGTGACGGTTTCCTGCACGTCTTCCCCCTCTCTCTCCCCTTTCATGTCTGAGTGAGCTGTCCTATCACTAAAGGTGGAAATGCCCATAAAAATAATCTTTAAAAAAAACAATGAGTACTTTAAGTACATTTTGCAGATACATACTTTGACTTAAGTAAGGTTTTGAATGCAGGACTTTTACTTGAGTAAAGGATCTGAATACTTCTTCCACCACTGGAGGAAAGGTTGGTTGTTCTTACCGGAGAGTTTTGCGTGACATTTCGTCATCAGTGATACCGTGGTAGACCAGAGTCTCATTCCACACAGGATTCAGAGTGGTTTTTAGTGTCTTGGTGCGAAGCTTGTTGGACTGAGAACAAAATAATGACAAATTTAAAAAAAACTGATTATGACAACAGTGTAAACACCTTGAAGTTAGAAGCTAATACTGTGTCTGTACCTTACTGGCTCCAGGTAAGAGGTGCAGCTTCACATACGGGTCAGCGAGTCCGTTTGAGTCCATCGGCTTTAAACCCTGAGAGACACAAAGAAAGATAATGGTGACAATCAGTGTGAGTTGCACACATTAAATGTTAATATTGTCTAATATATTCCACATAGTTTATTGTTGGTGTCATTGAATCCAAACGTTTCTACAAATCTAGTTTACACTTATTGGATGAGCCTCATTTTGTTTGGTCTCATCTTTTCTTTTCTCGTCTTGTGGTGTCCTATCTTTTCTTGTCGCATTTTTTATGATTTTTTCTCGTCTTATTGCTTTCGTTTTTGACTCATCTTTTCTTGTCTCGTCTTAACCTTCCCATCTTCTCCCATCTCGTCTGCTCGGTCTCATCTTGTCTGGTCGGGCCCCATCTTAGTTTGTCCTTTCATGTGTTATTCCATTTGGTCTTGTCTCATTTTGTCCCATCTTGTCTTTAATTGTCTTATCTCATCCCTTCTTGTCTGGTCCCGTCCCGTCTTGTCTCATTCTGTCAGTGTTGTCCTGTCTTGTCTCGTCCTGTCTTTTCTCATGTTGTATTTTCTCATTGTGTGTGTGTGTGTGTGTGTGTGTGTGTGTGTGTTTACCTTGGCTTTAACGATACAGCAGTAAAGGGCGTGAGTCTCCTGTTCGTAAAGCAGACTGAACTCCAGAGATCCCAGAGTGGCTGCAAAATTATAAAAACACAGGAACACGTCAGACACCTAAGAGGAAAACTCCATCTGAACTGTTAGAGAAACCAATTTCCCTGTAAAGCAGATAAACATTGATTTGTTACTCTTCATCGCTCCACTGGGAATTTCTCTCACAGCTGTGGGCACAACTTATATTATTCACAGAGATAAAAAATGAGTAAAAAATGAAACATGTAGAATGTGAAGACGCTACGTTCTATAAAGTAGAGCTTTATGTTAAGATGTAAAATGTCATGATTGTGGTTTTCAGTTGTGTTTTTTTCTCTTTTACTTTTGTCTATTTATTCCCTGTGTGTTACTGTTTCCCTGTTATTTGTTCATGATTATGTTTTACCCGTGTTCGTTTTGTGTTTTGTTTACATCCTGTTTTACTTTGCTGTCTGTTTCTCCTGTGTCATGTCTTGTTTTATTTCCTGTCTTGTGTTTTCCCGCCTCTGTGATTGTCTGCCCTGCCCTGATGTGTCTCACCCAACCCGTTCTCACTCCGAACTCTAAAATACGGACGTTTGGACAGTGGCTGTCAGCGTCTGAAGTGACGAAAAAAACGCCCTTCAGCGTCTTTGTATAACGTACCGGGGAGAGCAGCAGATACACGGGGTTTAGCGAGTAGTATGTAAGGACGAAATTCTGCGTTAGGAGGTTGGTTGGGGTAGCGGATGGGTCAAACACAGGACTTTCACCCAGGAGACCAGGGTTCGTGTCCCGTGTGTTTCCTAAAGTCGCTTTCTTCTTTAACTGTCCCGTTATTCCCGCGTGTCACGGAAGCGTAAGCCCACCCACTTTTCCTAAACTCAACCGTCCCGTTCCCGCGTGTCACAGACCTTTTCCTTAACATAGCTGCGTAAAAAGGGACGCCAAGAGTCCCGACCAAGCACGTTTAGTTAAAGCGCGTTATATGACGCTAAAGGAGACTTTTAGCGTCAATAACAACGACAAAGGCACCTGACCAAGCGTCCTTATTTTACGAGATGGGAGTGAGAATGTGTTGTCTCACATGTTCATCAGCCCTCTTGTCACCTGTCCCTCGTTACTACCCTCGTTACTGTGTGTGTTTAGTCTCTGTGCTTTCTTTTTCTGATGTCCGATCGTTGTTGTAACGCGAGTCTTTACGTGAGACTATACGCGATTCTCTACCTGTGAAGTTTTATTCCTCCTAGTGTTTTTGGTTATTCCTAATCTTCTGTTTCCTGAGTGTTTTTTTTTTTCTACCTTTTTTTTTGTTTTCTACCTGCTTGCTTCAGGACACTTTTTGTTGTAACCAGTTTGATTTAATAAACTAACAAAACCTTATGTTGCCTCCTCGTCAGCATTTTTGGGTCCAAGCCTGCAAAAATCCTGACATAAAATCAGTCTTACTGGCGTCGTCTGAGTCATAGTCGTTGTCCTCGTCCTCTGTTCGATCAGGTGGGGGTCGTGCGGGGGCGGTGTTGTTGACGGGTGGATTAATCCTGGCTGCAGGAACATGTGATGAAATGGAGCTTGAGACAACAGGTTGTCTTTTTTCCTCCACAGCTGGAGGGGACACGGTCTCTTTCACATCTGCAGCAGGAGCTACCGACATTACAATCAGCAATTAATACAGTCCGAAACATCTTTTTATACGTAGTTATCAATGTCAAACTGTTGAAAGCGGCCCTGTTGCGTGGGGCTTATTCTTAGAAGGAGCAGCGCTGCTTTACCTGAGGTGGGGGTGACCTGCTGTGCGTTTGCTCGAGGAGGTTTGGAGGCTAACACGTGTCTCTCAGTCTTCATTACAGCTGCTGGACAGGACTGACTCTCATTATAGCTGTCAGCTGTTGTTGTTGCTGTTGTTGCTGTCTGCCCCCATTGTTCTGATCCACAGGACTGCTGCTGCTCTGTGGAGAGGACATAAGAATATCACTGTCACCAAAACCGATACTGTTGGTGCTACTGTAGTCTCACATTTCAAGCTCTATCTCCACAGCGCTTTGTGGAGTAAAGTCTGGCTACATCATAGATGCATTCTGGGATAGGAGAAAAAAAAATGCTCTGGGTTGTTTGCATTTCTTCACAACCATACATATATATATATATATATATACATAATATTATTCTACAGTATATAGGCCTAATGCATACACACTCTGTTTGTATAAAATACCATATTCCTGATGATGTGTTGTAGGTTCCTGTGATCCTCCTGGACCAGACCTGTTCACGGTGCTGGACTGTTGAGATCTGGACAGAGGGAGGGGGGCAGGCAGACCCTGCTGGACTCTTCCCTTGAAGAACCAAGCTCCTGAACGCTTCTGCACCTGCAGGAACAATTCAGATACATTTAGTCCTAGTTCTACAAACACAGAGGACTGGCCCATAGACAATAAAAAATACGGACAGTTATGTAGTCTCATCACATCCACAGGTTTTAAAGTTTAAGTGAAAGTTGAGATGTTGAGATTGGGTGTACGACAAATAATGGACGAAGCTTCCGGGTTTGAAAAGTGCAGCCAATGCTGAAGCTCCTTAAACCTGCATTTTATCTAATTTCCAGCAGCGGGCGACTCCACTGGCTCCAAAAAGAAATGTGTCTATAAAAGTCAATGAGAAAATGACCCTACTTCTCACTTGATTTATTACCTCAGTAAACATTTTCATAATGAGTTTACAGTCTCAATCGCTAAGTTCAAGTCTTCCTCAATACACATGATGTTAATTTAGTAAATTATGGTCCCATTTATTTTAAAATAGACGATAAAGCAGGGGATGCTTTAGGGGCGTGGCTACATGCCAACCTGTCAATCAGGACAGAGGCTACCAAGGGAGATAACGCCAGGCCAGCTATCGAAGACAATATAAAGCTTTTATTCTGAGGTACTCAACGACGTCCGTTAGTTTCAGCCACGGATGTTGTTTGTCTCGCTCTAAGCACAGCTTGAACTTTTACCATCTCCATTAGCAACTTCATTAGACTGTGAACTGAGGACTGTGCGAGGACAGCGACATACAACATTGGAAGAATGTTTGCCGGATCGATGGTGTCCATATTAGCTTTTACTCTTGTCCTCCTCTTTGTGCTGTTTTAAAAAAAATTGCACTATCCACATTCAACTGTTCTGCTGGCTCTGTGCAGGAAGTGTATGCTCTGCGCAGGAAGTGTGCGACAACGTTAGTTGTCCACTGAATATGACGTGTAGCCACCACGCCCATTTCCAGCACGTCAGGTAATTGTCATGCATCGCTCCCGGGTTGTGACCCAGGTCATAATTTCCAAAAGAGTTGAACACAGGTCAGACAACCCTAGCCCAACCCTGGTCAGTGGTGTGATAAAGAGGTATTAGCAATGCTAACCATGGCACTGTCTCCGCTGGATGACTCGCTTCAGAAGGGTTGAAAAACAACTTTCCCTCCTTAGCGTTTAGCTTAGCGCAGGGCTATTGCAACCATAAACAACACTGGCTTAGACACGTCATCCTCCCCAGCTCCATCTCTCCTCAAAAAGCCTCACAACTGGTGAAAAAAAACAAGATGGCGACACACGTATCGCCAAACTCCATGTCGGTACACGATCCGTTCTGCCTGCACGATCCGTTCTGCACATGCGCAAGATAATACTGTTTTACTGAGGATACGACCTGCACGATCTGTTCCACGCTAGCCTATGGCTAGCCTCCACCGGGAAGCTAACGTTAGTTTAGCTAACAGCTAATTCGGCTAACCGCTAGCTGACAGCTAGATTCAGTCTAAAATAACGTTAACTCAAACGTAATGGGAAAAGTAGGCTACAGCTAAATTAAGACTTCACAGTAATAACAATAAAGACAAGTATTGAGTGATTGTATTTTAAATGAGCACAAGTAAAGTTGAACTGACGTAACAGCTGTTATATATGTTAGGTGTTTGTTATATATGTCAACGTTTATTTTCAAGTTTTATTTTGAGGGTCTTTTAAAGTTATTACATGCTGTCTCAGCTAGCAGTTAGCCGAATTAGCTGTTAGCTAAACTAACGTTAGCTTGCCTGTGGAGGCTAACGGCAGACCGCTACAATCAGCTAGCGGTTAGCCGAATTAGCTGTTAGCTAAACTAACGTTAGCTTGGCTGTCAACCGGAAGCGTGGAACAGATCGTGCAGTGTCGTAAATCCTCGTACAACCGCGCATGCGCGAACATTTTGCGCATGTGCAGAACGGATCGTGCAGGCAGAACGGATCGTGTACCGACACTCCAGGCTTCAATACAAGTCCAGAAACCAATGGGTGACGTCACGGATGCTACGTTCACTATTTTCACAGGCTATGGTTTCTTTGCTTTACGGAACAAACGGAGCTACGTCACGTTCTGCGTCATGTGCCTAATAGCAAGCGAAGTAGCGTCTGATTTTAACCTAAACCATGATTTTTTTCTAAGCTTCAGTATTGTTGGTTTCTAAGCCTAACCAAACTGCAACCGTATCACAACGTTAATGATGTGTTTAAAACCACAACCTATACATTCTCTGGTTTAGATATGAGGTTGTATTTCCTGCCACCGCTAGAGGCGCTACTTTATGAAACACTCCTGTGGGTCATAGTCAGGGTTCAAAATTAGCATCATTTACCAGCCAAATGCTGGTAAAATATCCAATTGGCTAGTATATTTGCTTCATTAACCAGCCCAAAAACAATGGTAATTTAGTAATGGGCTGGTAAAATTTTAACATTCACTTGCCATTTGGCTGTTGGATGAAAAAGTTAACTTTGAACCCTGGTCGTAGTATTGGAGAGTAGGAATACAATTTAATTTTGCAGCATTAAAGCAACACCAAAGATTCTTTTGTACCTTAAAATAATGTTTCCAAAATCGTTTCAGTGGTTCATCAACTCGTAACAGGGTGAACGGCACTTCTGCATTCGCTTTGTGGCCCTCTATTGGCTATAACTGCACTATGCAAGTTTGCCAGATCGGTAGCGGATCTGTAGTTCGAATGAGACATAATGAGACATTACGACAGCAGTAATGGACAATTCCGCTTCCAACCTGTAGGGGGACCGAAGAGGAAAAGTGCTTTGGTGTTGCTTTAAGGTCTGTCCGCACCAAGAACGATAACTATAACCATAACAATGTGAGCATCCACACTGCTCAACGATAACCTTCTGCAAACAGCTACGTTAAGCACGCGCTGCGCGCTCCAGCTGATAATAATTCATCACACGCTGATACAGCAGACTTTGCAACGTAAGATTAGGCCTACAGGAATGCTATATTCTACATATACGTGAATTTGGGTACATTTTATGAACCAAAAAAAGTCAGACCGGTGGTCCCTGGGACGCCGACACCGCTGCCTTCTCCAGGAAACAACGAGCGCACAGAGCTCCAGAGAGCCGGGGGGATCAGACAGGCGGTGTCAAGTCTGTGCAGAGCACCGGGACAAAAACACTGACAGTATGATAATCACATCTAAAACAGAAAGGTCACTCTTAGTGGTTTCAGTGACATGATAAATACTTTCAAAGTACTGATGTTTAGGGCGCCCGGATAGCTCAGTTGGTAGAGCGGGCGCCCATATATAGAGGATTACTCCTCGACGCAGTGGGCCCTGGTTTGACTCCGTCTTGCGGCCCTTTGCTGCATGTCATTCCCCCTCTCTCTCTCCCCTTTCATGTCTTCAACTGTCCTGTCGAATAAAGGCCTAAAAATGCCCAAAAAATAATCTTAAAAAAAAAAGCCCCGCCGAGGGGAAAAGTCACACCACTGACCACCTGTTTGAAACAAATCTCTCAGCAGCGTCTCTCTCTACCGTGTCATGTTGTAAACTCAGATGGATTGTGATTGGCTGTCAGTGTTTCTATCGTTCATCAAATCGCTCTGAAAGTGATCCCAACGATATCGTTCTCCACTGTTGTTGTCGTTATAGTTGTGGTGTGGACTCCGCCATCCACTGTAGTTGGAACAATTTTTTAAATTATATATTTATAGTTATCTTATAGTTATTGTTCTTGGTGTGGACGGTCCTTTACAGAGAAGTTATTCTGTGTGTGACTGACAGGAGGGAGCATTTATTTAAAGAGTCTGGGCTCCCCGAGGCAGAGACCTCAACAAACTGCAACGCCATCATCAAAACAGCATTGTATAACTGCAACAGTGAGAAAAACAGAAAGCAGACCTTATTCTTCATGGTTCATATTGATCAGAATGCTAACAATTAAAAAGGCGTTGAAATAAGTCATCACTAATCTTGGGATATTGAGGGGCTATCAATAGAAGGTAATTTTCCACGTCACTGGACAGTGAAATGCAATTCTGTGCTAAAAGACGAGTCTAAAAGCTAGAAAATGGTTCATATCATGAGAAAAGCTTCTGTTCTGGTGACGGATGAACAACATAATGATATAATTTGGCCCCATGATTTTATCAAACCCACTCTGTTCTTCATCTCTTCTCATCCTCTCACCTCTTGCTGTTCATTGCAGATTCTGCACAGCCACACAGGACTCGTCCTGCTGTTGCTTGAAATCCCACATTTGCTGCACATGTGCTGCAAAAAGACAAACACATACAGTACATAAGAACAATGCGTGGATGGAAGTATTCAGATCCTTTAAGTAAAAGTAATAAAAGGTGCTTTATTAAATAAACGTATTATAAGACGCATACACAGAGGAACAATCCTACACAGTTCTTGATGGCAGGTGCACAGAGCACATATATTTTCACAGTTCAGATAGCACTGACCTCTACATAATTATTGAGAGCAACAAGGAGCAAAATGTGCATGAGACCAGGAGATATAGAGTGTATCTCAGGAGCCGTTAGCACATGGCCCACTGGCTGCTTATCGCCATATACCTCTCAGGATCTACACAACACCATAGAACAGAAAGTAAACAGAAGTACTGAGACGTCCTAACATCCTCTAGGGACTTTCTGCAACTGTCTCTTTTCTTTTTTTGTTCCAGCAGAAAGAATTCGAGACTGTCCTTCCCCCAAAAACGCCCACATAAATCGTTTGTTCAAGAATCAATTGTGACTTATATTTATGTTTATAGTGGCGGCGCCCTCTAGTGGCTGTAGTAGTTATGACGGGAGCAAAGCAGGAAGGAAGGTGACGAAGCATAAGAGCGCCAAATTTCCACGTAAGGAGGTAGGTGGTTGTGGCTAGAAGGGATACGGCTACGGCCAGACATTATGCAAAATTACATAAAATCTAATATAATATCATTTTAATACTTTCACCCAGGAAACTTGGTTTGTTCCTTGGGAGTGTTTTAATCCAAACCAAAATCTTTTTCCTAAATTGTCGTCGCCGTAGCTATATCCCTTCGGAGCTACGTCTCTCTAGCCTCGTGAGACCGTCCTGATCTTGAGAGCTCCAGTTTTCCACTCGCAGATCAGTCTGGCATCTTGAGACAGAGAAAATTTGGAGCCGTTCGCCAAACGACCAACCAATCAGCGTTGGTTTTGAGGCGGGTTTAGGTGTGACGCAACGAGAAGCGACTGTTCAGTCTAAATAACATGGCGGCTTCCACGGATGAGATGAGCGTAGCTATCGCGCAAGTTTTATCCGAATAAGAAAGTATTCCTTCATTGAAAGAAGAGCAAACAACGGCACTGGAGGCTTTTCTCGGAGGAAAAGATGTTTTTGCTCTTCTACCGACTAGTTTCGGCAAGAATTTGATATATCGTTGATCTGATTGGTCCGTCTATCACCAACATAGGTGATAGACAGATGGTTGATCCAATCAGCTAACCAGTATTTTTGCCCCTTCCCAAAACTTCTCCGACGGAAAGTTCCCAGATGGATATGCCGAGCAAATCCATCTGGCAGAGTCAGGTTAATTTCTCTCTGCGTGTAACCGGAAGTAGCATCTGAGTTTTTAACCCAACCCACAATCTTTTTTTCTCCAAACTTAACCAATAAGTGTTGGTGCCTAAACTTAACCAAGTAGTAGTTGTGCATAAGCCTAACCAAACTGCATCATTTCACAACGTTATTGACGTGTTTGTCACCAGAACCGATACATTCTCTTGTTTAGATATGAGGTGGTTTTTCCTGCCACCGCTAGGGTGACTTATTTAAGAATCACTCCTGTGGGTCGTATTATAGGATAGGAATAAACAATGGTTTGAAGGCCTTTTTGAAGAATACAGATATCCACCTACTTTATTACACTGCACACAGAGGACAGCTGTGACCCCCTGCGGTCCAAAAGACGCTCCACACAGCAGACAGTGCGACTGTCCGTCGCCACACGCTGTCTTCTTGATGTTATGCAGGCGACTGGAGAGACGCCTGGGAAAACACATGTAAATAAACGTGAGCACAAAACACAAACTTGGCACAGGTTTTATACCAAAAGTCATTCAGCACAGCGAGCATCTCTGCACGGTCCACTGGTGTGATTCTGTGCAACAGAGACAATAGTTTTCCATCTCACTCAATCCTCTCATGCTCCATGGCCTCCATCATGGCCGCCCGAGCCAGGACACTGTTGATGATCTCCTTCTCCTCATCTGTGAGCTCCTCCCCTGGGGGGCCGCCAGACATGTTCATCATCCACCCGATCCTGAACTCAAAACACACACACACACACACACACACACACACACACACACACTTTTTTAGCACAATACATTAAAGGTGTCTTACAAGCATGTGGTTCATCAGTTTACTGTAGAACAACTTATAATAATAATTGAAAACACACACACACACACACACACACACACACACACACACAACCTAATTCTAACCCTAGTCCTAAAGCCAAGTCTCAACCCTCAAACAGCCCTTTAAATTTGTGGGATCCAGCATTTTGGCCACACAAAGCTGTTGGGACCCCACAAGTATACTGGACTCCCGGATTTTAGACCCCACGAATATAGTTAAAACATCCACACACACACACACACACACACACTCACACACACACACAGAGTATAAGTGGCATGCAAAGTAAAAATGCAGCTCGGACACAACGGCCAAAAAAAGTGCATTACTAAGGGGAGCGAGACACTGATGCCTGAGGACAGGAGCACAGCTGGGTCGCTGAGCGACTGCAAACGTTTGTCACAAACAGTAGCTCACAGGTGGGTTACATGATGACTTATCTTAATAATGAAACATGAAAGCAAGTGATCATCTGAAAGCATGTGTCATGCATTTTGTTCATTGTCTTAAACTAGCAGCCAGAACAAGAAAAAGTTTTGAAGCAACAAACTTCAATAAAATGTTTAATTACTGTAGGCGATTGATCAATTTCTCAAATTCAGGCCTTGAAGCTGTGGCAGGCAGGTGTACCGAGTTATTGCTTATGATTACACTGTTTGTAAGTCATTGGAGGTTCATACAATAAATAAATGAACAGATGATTCATACAAGTTAAAATATTATGTCATACGTTGTGTAATGTGAAGTTGAATCTACAATAGAGTAACAGTAAAAAGGCAACAGGATTTAATTCATGTAAAAGATTTTTTATGTAAAAGTTGATATATTTACATTGTGTATATCTGTACATGTTAAAAGCAAGCGTAGTATTGACTATGTTTTTTGTATGTTTCAGTTACAACTGAGAAGGGTCTGGTGTCAACCCGGCTAGTTTTTTGCATCATTGGGCAAAAATTCCATAATAATCTTTTTGCATTTTGCAATTCAAGTGGTCTGAGAAAAGTCTTTCCTGGCTCTGTTTTCACGCTTTAGAAACTCTATAGCCTGTGACGGGAGACTTTGGTCAATAACAGTACATCGCATATAAAAATTCTTCCAAAAATATTAAATATACATAGTCTTGGAGTTGGTTGGTTCCATACAAAGGTTTAGATCAGTGATCACGTGATTGATTTGTCTCAAGCCATGTTTTAAAAAAAATCTGAAGCTTGTGCATTCTCTAACATGGGTGGGAATTGAGCAAAATTAACCATAATAATATTCATAATAAATAACATTTCAGCACATTACCTTCAGATGGTGAAAGCCTGATTCAAAGGCAGAAATCCTGCAGAAAAAGTTCCTATTCCAGCATTAGCAACAAAAAGTTTTCAAAGTGCGTGCAAAGAATTCAGCGTCATGAAATATTTTGTTTTGCCCCATTTTGATTTTCCCCATTGTATTTTAAAAAGCTGCAAAATCTTTCCTTTTTATTTCACATTTTAAAAAGCAGTCGACTCTTAACTTAAGCTTTTAAAATCCCCCAACTGACAGAGCAGAGGCCACATTTCCTGTCAGCAATAATCAAATGCTGTCAACTTGTGAAGTGAATGCAACAGTTCTTTTTCCTCAAATGTGTCTGTTTGATCATTTCGTGGCTTGCCATGATGGGCAGGAACGTGCACGAGCAAACTGTGGCTTCAGGGATGAGCTTGTGGTTTCACCAGAGGATGCAGACGATCTGTTCTGTTATCATGACTTTATTCGGGGAAGATGCACCAACATCAAGCTCTAAGTATTACAACAAATATGTTAAACATTACAAGACTTTTAAGTGTGTTTTGCCTTTTTAACATTAGACCAAAATCAGTTACTGACACACTTTATTTAACCGTTAAAGAGTAACAATGAGATAAGGGAAAAACATAATTTTTGTCACAATGTTTCAGAGATATCGAGGAATTTGAGTTTTGATTTTTCCCTAAACAAAAATAAATCTTTTTTTTCAAACAATACAGCAGATTTTCTGTATTTTACCACCACTATATTTCCTTATTTACAATTCTGCTGTGCACCAAACTCCAGCCATCTAATTGGTGTTTTTAGAAACACAGTAAAGAAGCCTGTACTCCCACTGTGCAGCAAGAGATTTAAGTTATGAGAGATTTGATCAAGATGGCTAAATTTGTTGCATGCATAATTGTGAAGCACAGACCTTCAGGTTACAACTGGAACTTGGATAGCAGCTCTGCTGCTTTGGGATGGTTATGAAGATTTAATCTACCTGCATACCTGCAGAGTGTCCGTGCACATTATGGAACGAGGCAGACATGTGCCCAGCTTGACCACAGCTCCTGAAATGCTACTAAACCTTTCTATTTCTTCTTAATTAGTAAAAGCAATTACCTCTTCGTACTCCTGTGTATTGTGTGAATAATTGTCAACTTATCTTAATAGATATATAGTGCGTAGTTTCTGTCTCCCCCATGAGGAATTCTAAGTAACGACAACAAAACTCTTGGCACATCCACATGATACAAGCCTTCCGTGATCGCGTACCACCCTTAATATGAAAACATGTCCCAGAGAACGCTCGACACGGTAAACATATTAACCCCTAGGTTCATTTTGCTATATACTAACTATAGAGTATCTTTGATTATACCTGCTAAACACAAGCATGTTCAGCATTGCTATTCTGAGCATGTTGGTAGGGGCGTTTCATTTTTTAAGTGGGGTGGCACAGGGGGGGACCAATAATCAGTCGGGATCAGAATACAGCATAGAAAATCTGCTTAGAAATATAGGAAATATTAGCTAGGATAATTTAGCTAATAATTCTGCTAAAACATCACATTCAATATTAGTTTCACTTTTCATCGTATTTCATTGCCCCCATTCTGGCCCCGCCCCTGCATGTTGGCACGCAGATGTTAGCATTTAGCTCAAAGCACCGCTGTGCCAAAGTACAAGCTCACAGGGCGGCTAGCACAGCTGTAGACTCTTGTGTTGTTTTGATGAAATGCTGCTCCTTCTAAAATTTGAAATATGTATAATTCTATTACAGATAGTTTATATATTTTGTGTGAAATCTTGTGTTGGAAGTGTACACTAAAGGGATTTAAAAAATGACCGTATGAAATGTACAAACTGGCGTCAACTCATGTGAACACAATTGTAGGCTACAGATTAAAATCAGTGACCGAGTCAGACTCCCAACATAATACTGTACAAGCACTGTGCATTATTCTGCCTGTAAGAGAGAAGAAGTACAGAGATTTCACCGTCCACTTAACTGCCCAACAGTGTGCCACAGCCGAAGAGGCACTCCTTTTAAAAGCTCTGAGAGAAGCTAATATGATTATCCATGATTTATTTCAGCTCTAACACACCTACTGCTGTACCCGCGCCTCTGTTAAACATCTGCCGGTCATGTCTGAGTGCACGGGCACCATTTACAGTACTTGTGCAGCTGCTTGAAAACAGTGCGTTAATTGAGACTGACTGCTGACTGCGGACAAGCTGTGATGTGTAATGGAAGTGTGGTCTGCAATGTGCATGCCTGAAGACATTTTCACTGCAGAGAAGCGCACTCATTATCTTTTGACAGGAACATTGTTAAGAGTAAAGCTTGACCTCAACTTCTCGCCTCTGGTCCAAACCAGGCTGCTGAGACAGACGCCACCTCTCCCGTTGACTGATCCTGCACTCTTTTCGCTGACAGTATGGAGAGAAAACATAAAATTATATATGCATCATTTCCTCTCTATCGTAAGCACATTTTATTCCCTATTTTTAAGGGTCTTGAAGGTGGCCAACCCCAAATTATCTGTATAATCTACATGACCGGTCACTTCTAACTTGCCTTTAAGAGTCTGAAGAATCATCTAGTGTAGGTACGAGCTGTTATGTGGCTGTGTCAGAGCGTTAAACATCATGAGATCAGGCAGTAGCTGCTGAGTGGGAATATTTTAATGCCTCACTTAGTTAACGGCTCAGTGCTCTTCTTTCTCATTCGTTGCCCTCTTTTCCCTCCCTGTCCTTTCTCCGATGCAAATGTCAGGGTGGTATCATTGGGGACAATGTGGCAACCTGACAGATTGATGTGTGTGTGTGTGTGTGTGTGTGTGTGTGTGTGTGTGTGTGTGTGTGTGTGTGTGTGTGTGTATCATGGAGGGTTCAGAGAGAGAGAAAGGTGGGGTCAGTAAGAAAAGAAATGTTCTGAAATGGCAGACACTTTCAGCCTGTGAGTCACCTCTCAATGTAACACACACACACACACACACACACACACACACATACACACACACACACAAATACATCGTCGCTGTCGGGCAGAAACCTTCGTATCTCCATATTTCATCATTTTATTTTTTTATTTTAAAGATTATTTTTTTGGGGCTTTTTGTTTATTTTTATCATTTTATTAGACAGTGATCGTGACAGACAGGAAAGGGAGGAGAGCGAGAATGACATGCAGCAAAGGGCCGCAAGTCGGATTCAAACCCAGGCCGTTGCCAAGTACTCAGCCTACAATGGGGCGCATGCACACTCTATTGGGTGAGCTAAAGGTCGCGCCATCATTTGATTTTTTTCCATAAATCATGCTATTGGTCACCCTTTCTGTCTGTCTGTGGGTTTTACAAAAATGTCAACAGTGATGAGGTGATTTGAAGGTGATTGCGAAAAATGGCAACATTTTTTAATTTCCTGAAAACAAAGGTATTTGCCTGACAGTGACAATATAAAGCTACAGCCAGGACGGTTAAGCCGCCTACACATGATAAGCGATTTGCTCTCTGCGTATTCGTCATCTAGCTATTTCCCGGTAACGACATGCTGTTATCTCATTGGTTGTGCTTTCGAAAGGTCAGGGGCAACTACGTCAAAGTTGAAATAATTGGAACTTTGAGTGCAGCGCAAAGCGGCAAATCTGAGCGGTGCGCGACGCCAGGGGTAGAGCAGCGGCCCGTTGGGCGCCACCGCCCTCCCCCGTAGGAAATCAACGGAACGGCCAGCGCAAAGCGGTTTTGCCGCCTATCATGTGTAGTCGGATTTAGCTCAGCATAAAGACTAGAAACAGGGGGAAACTGAAAAATTGAAATCCTGAAAGTTAAGTAAATTACAAATACGTGAACATTGCACTTGAGTAAATGAAATTACATTTTAAAGTAAATAACAAATATGACTTTCTCGGCTATAAAAGAATGTAATTCATAGGTCGATATAATGTCAGCCAAGAATTAGAGTCAGGGTCATTTATTTCTCTGCTTCACTGTCACATGTGACACACACACACACACACACACACACACAGAGTTGACTATTGACCCGAGCCATTGCTGCCTTTACAGTAGATCAATGAGCTCTGCAGCAGGACATCACTCTTCTATCTGATTCTCAAAGTCAGAGGACACAAACTGCTTTACACATGACAGCGTATCAATATCAGCCTCTGTTCACCCTCCAACCCTTAATCAGCAGATCGAATGTGCAGCAGATCAATGCCATTTACTCAAGTACTGTACTTGAGCACAAAGTCGAGGTACTTTACCTGTACTTCACTTATGGATTAATATTCCTGCTGCATTCATGTTTATGTTGCATTTTCCTGCTGTAAACATTTAATGTTATGCTCATTTTAACTCCTTTATTTACTGTTGGGTAGATAATTCTACAGCAATGCATCATATTCTATAAAATCATGCTGTTTGTAGCGTCGCAGTCCTATGAGAACCACGTATCTCTAAAGTTTTAAAACTTTTCATGGCGTCAGAAAAACAGCCCTGTTTTCAGCTTTGTGACGATGCATTTTCCAGCCGATCCAAGAGGCTTTTTAAAGACTTTAAGAAGGTTAAAAAGGAGCATTTTCTCAACACAAAGGAAGACTTCATCCTTCAGTTTATCATAAACATTCAACATCAACACATCTGGAGATCCGTGGTTTTCACTGGACAGGAAGGGGAGGAAAAACTGTCATCTGAAAAGTAACTAAAGCTGTCAGACAAATGTAGTGGAGTAAAAAGTACAATATTTACCTCTGAGATGTAGCGGAGTACAAGTATAAAGTTGCATAAAATAGAAATACTCAAGTAAAGTACAAGTACACTTGAGTAAATGTACTTGGTTACATTCACGTGTCAGCAATAAACATATTTGTATGGTGTTCATTGTGCTGTAGTGTGGTTCTTCCAGTGCCTTCCACCACAAAAAACGTTTATCTGTGTTTTAAGCCCCCAACTTCTCCTTCCAGGCAGTGCTGCAGGCAATGGTTATGGTTATGGTTATGGTTATGGTTAGGGTTAGGGTTAGGTGCCTTGAAGTCAACGGTCGCAGCGCTGCCTGGAAGGAGACGTTGGGGGCTTAAAAAAACATCGAGCATCAAAAACAAGTAGTCCAGTTTTTCCTTTTTTGTATCCAGTGTTCACTTCAGGCTTATACAGTATGACAAATGTCAAATACTCATCTAGCACGTACTGAACTTTGTCCATGATGTGGGGGATGATGTGGCTTCCTGCGAGCAATTCTTGAGAAGGACACGCCAAGGACACATGTCATCACATGAAGCCTGGTTTGATTTACACCTGTTTTATAGCGCCAGTTGACTGAGAGGCAGAACGACCTCAGGGGAGCAGGGGTATGTGCGTGCGTGCGTGCGTGCATGTGCACGTGCATAAGTAACACTTCATTCATACAGCATTTTAAAAGCACGCAGTTTCAAAGTGCTTCACACACACATGCACAATACATACGAATAAATAAAAAGAAACATGAGTTACAAAATACAAATTAAGTTTAGAAGACAGCATAATTGGGGTGCAGCACTTTACACAAAGGCTAAAGTATAAAAGGTGGGTTTTTCAAAGACGCTTAAACCAGTCAAGAGATTCAGCAGACCTAACAGAGAGGGAGAAGATTCCAGAGGGTTGGAGCTACAAGGGCAAAAGCATGATCACATTTGGTTTTGTAGTTGGAGCGAGCAATAGATAAAAGACCAAGGTTGGAGGATCTGAGGGGGCGTGTAGTGAGGAACAAGGAGCTCAGAAATGTAATGGGGGGAAAGGTCATGTAATGCTTTGAAGGTAATCAACAGCATCTTATACTGTATTATGAATTTTACCAGAAGCCAATGAAGGGATGTGTGTGTGTGTGTGTGTGTGTGTGTGTGTGTGTGTGTGTGTGTGTGTGTGTGTGTGTGTGTGCGTCCATTTGAGGTCCTCCATGAGGAGAGGAGTAACAGGGCAATTTTCATTTTCATCTACCCACTCACAGTTGTTTTTATGTAAATTTGAGAAGGATTTAAATAGTTAGAACCTTAAAAATAAATCATTGAAGGGAAGGGAAGGGATAACATCTGAGATAAATTATTTTTGAGCGTTGCACATTCAAGATGTAGATTTTAGGAAAAAGTTGTGAGGTTTTAATTTTTCTGTCTGTCAGTCGGTCAACCACTTTGGTCCAGACTGAAATATCTTAACAACTATTAAATGGATTGACATAAAATTTTGTACAGACTTTCATGGTTCCCAGAGGATGAATCCTAGACTGGATCAACAGAAGTACATTTCCAGGATAAAGCCGAGAGAGGCGCTCTCTGTGTGTTGCCGTTGTCTAACTTGGTTCTCTTCGGGAAACAACGACAAACTTCGAGCTACCAAGCACACTGAAAATGGGAAGGTCTGAAGAACATTTGGATCGTGCAACAAGGCAGACCTGCTTGGTTCTTTCGGGGAATGATTGTAAAGATTTACAAAGAATAAGTTAGAGAGGATTTCCTCTGCGTCCAGAGCTTAGTGTCACCCAAGACGATTGTGATTGGTTTAAAGAAATGCAAACAACCCAGAGCGTTTTTTTCCACTATCCCAGAATGCATCTGTGGTGTAGCCAGACCTTCCTCCACAGCTCTGTGGAGATCGGTCTGGCACTGCGAGACTAGATTAATCCTAATGATTTTGGTCTTACCTTTCCTCTAGCGCCATCATCAGGTCAAGATCTTAATGACTAACTTCCTGCAAAAACCAATGGCATTTTCATCAGCCTCAGTTAGACTTTGCATTTTGAGCTAATTAGCAAATGTAAAGTCAAGTCAATATAGCCCAATACCACTAATGACAAATTTGCCTCAAGGGGCTTTAGAACCTGTACATCATTGTACACTTTCTCTCCTTTGACCCTCGATTCAGATCAGGAAAACTTCCCCAAAAAAAACTTTAACAGGAGGTTTAAAATGGAGGAAACCCCTCTTCCAAGACATGCAATAGGTGTGTGTACAGACTAGCCAACATAAAGTATTAAAGACAAACAACGTTTACGTAGAAAGCAAACCGACATGAAGATATATGATCCCGGGAGGATGTCAAGCAGCTTCCAGATGTCTCCAGATGCTGACATGCTCAACTAAAACGCAGTCAACAGACCTGCTTAACGTCAACGTTTTGTCACAATTGTCATTGCGAGCATGTCCGCGTTTAGCTCAAAGCCCGTCTGTGCATTCAAACAGCCACAGAGAGCTGCAAGCATGGCTGAAATCTTCTTCTGTTCCATCCAACACAAAAACATGTCTTCCTCTCTCTCTGAGGTCAGATAAGGAGAAGTGGAACACTGAGGAGCTCTTCTATCTTTCAGCTAATCACACGTCCCTCCGTCCATCCGTCTGTCCGGCCGTCCGTCAGTCTCTATCTGTCTCTCTCTGTCTGTCTGTCTCTCTGTCTGTCTCTCTGTCTCTCTGTCTGTCTCTCTGTCTCTCTCTCTCTGTCTGTCTCTCTGTCTGTCTCTCTGTCTGTCTTTCTGTCTCTCTCTCTGTCTCTCTGTCTGTCTCTCTCTCTGTCTCTCTGTCTGTCTCTCTCTCTGTCTCTCTGTCTCTCTGTCTCTCTGTCTGTCTGTCTCTCTGTCTGTCTGTTTAGTAAAGTAGGTTTTCTGTAATTAAGACCTTTACCAACCTGGCATTAACATTAACACAAATTGACATGCAAAAAATGTCACACACACACACGGCTCTCCCCCTGACTTACACACACACGGCTCTCCCCCTGACTTACACACACACGGCTCTCCCCCTGACTTACACACACACACGCTCTCCCCCTGACACACACACTTTGTGTGCAGAGAGAGGACCTGTCACACATGGTCAGTGACTCAGAGAAAAGCAGTGCAAATTGACATGAAGTAAAAGGAAACCAGGGCATTTTAGCTCCATGAGACTATGTGGGCTGACTTAGAGCTGCAGGGCCACACACACACAAACACACACACACACACACACACACGCATGCGCACATGCACGCGCACGCACGCACACACACACAGAGTGGGAGAGATTGTGTGAGCGCTGCAGGGAGGAAAACTCTGACAGATTGCGTCATCTTCCTGTGTGTCCTGTAACGCCGAGAGGCCTGCCTACGTCAGACTGGTTTCACGTTGGTTTTTTTTTATATTTCACATTCATGTTTTAGGAGCAAAAGAAAAATGTGCTTGCACTTAATAAATACATAGTATACGCTCCATTAAATACTTTATCTAAGTCTATAGTCATAACTCAAGAGGGAAATATAAAAAAAAGCTTTTTTATGTCATCTCAGGTTGAAAGGAAATTCTGGTTTATTACAATTTGGGGCTTATTTTGATAGTTTTGTGCAACATTTCCATCAGTAATAACTGTGCTTTTGGAACATGATGCGTCACTGCAACAAAGTCTGATAAGGCCAATAACGACACAAAAATAATTTAGTTATATTTAGTCCGATTATCTTAACTTCTGTATTTGGAGGTATAAAAAATCCAAATTGTGCACACTTACAATTTTGGAAATATCCATCATAAAACCAGAGCATGGTTTTCCTTTGATTGGTGTTTAAGACACACCGTTTTCAAAATATTTTTTTCACTTTTCTTTTCTCCAACAATTAAGAATGAAAAACGAAACTTGTCAAACTACAGAGTAGATAAATGTGAAATCGCCAGTGTACGGGATAAAAAGTGAGGCAACGTCTGCACAGATCAGAGGCTGTGTGGCTGTGATCAAACAATACAGCTGTTGTCAGGCTTCATCTTTGTTTGGTCAGCATAAAGCAGTGATTTGCAAGAATAACTGGTCGCTTGGGCAAACAGGTAGCATTTATGAGCCACCGTCGAATCCGAGTCTTCTGTCAACAGAGCAGGACAGAACTGGGGTTTGAACAGCTGAAGCTCAGCAGAGTCAGACTGTCTGTCCCAGTCATCAGCAGATGTGGGCTGTGATGCTCACTGTTGTCATTTTCCGTCCAAAAAAAAGTGGAAAGGTTCAGTTCAGTTTTTCTGTTGTTGAGATGTTTTAGTGTGAACGGACATCTTGACCTGAAAAAAGTTGAAATCGGCTCGACCAGAACCTGAGACTTTAGTGTTTAAACTGTACGGATCAGCTGAGCGGCCCACGATGTGGAGCTCACACTAAACATAAATGTAGAAACCCCAGTCGGTTTTGTCCTGTGATTAATCCAATACAGTGTTTTTCAACTAGACAACCGCATGCTGACAAAAAATCCATGCAATTCTACCAAGGGCGTAACTTTGGGTTCAACATTGGGTGGGGGATGAGATCTCCACCTATCTTGTGAGGCTGAGCGGTTTCACAGAAAATTTAGTGGTGCTACGACAAACCTACACATCATCAACATCATGTGTAATTTATGGCTCAATTCAAACGGGATAAAATAATTATTTGTCCCTCCCCGTTCACTACCATACAAATTTTTTCCGAAATAAGGTCCCGTAGTGGTCCACCGGAAGGGGAGGATCGGTCGTCTGACCTTAAAAGGAAGTTAGTCATCTCCGTAAACTATGTTCAGCCTTCCTCATCCACTACAACGGTTATTTACGGTACACAGAACATTCCCCAAGGAATCCAAACACTGACTCCCATCTGAATTAGACTGGAACATTTTAACACACTCATCCAACTCATCCCACTCCTTTCCTCACACTGTCCCTACAGCTGTCACTGCTCTCATCAATCCACCATCATGCGTTCATCGTCATCCGTCCATTCATGCTCTCCACTCATCCACTGAGGCTTGTCAGACTCGTGAGGAAGCAGCTTATGGAGCTTAGTCTTGCAAAGAGGCATCACCACCTACTTTAATCCCCTGTCTGATGATGACTCTCTGGGGATGCTTAACACTTGGTGTGTAACACCCACACATACATACACGATGACTCCTGGGTAAAGCCAAGCGTAGATATAAGAGTAATCTCTTCTTCAATCCCAACATGTGTGGCTGAAAGCTTTGACGTCACAGAGTTTTCTAGAAGTGGCTTTACCTGGTTTAGGTAGTGGAGGAAGAGGCAGTACAACAAAACATTTGAGAGGGAAACACTTGGTGGCTTTTCAGAGCACATCGTACACAAGTAGGTCGAGGGATGAAAGCAGGAAAGATAGTGTTTGTGCATTTGTTCAGCGATGCTAACGGTAAGCAGTGTTGTAGTCAAGACCACCTAAACCGAGACCAAGTCATCACCAAGACCAGAGTGTATTGAGACTGAGACAAGACCAAGGCTTTGAGGGGTTAAGACCAAGACAAGAGCAGACCAGTGCGAGTCCCACACTGCATGACACGATAAAATGGGAAAAAATGCTAACCATAGGCACTCCTCAAATTGATCTTGATAAAAAAATACAAGGTGGTCCCAGCTGTCTCAGTCAGCAGTACACTGCAGAATTTACACACTGCTGTGCGTTTTCTTGTAGATGCTGTTTTGCAAATAAACTCCTAATGGTTTAGGTAGCCAAATGTATTACCGACGATTTGGCTGACATCTCCCAGACAGCCAGTGCTTCTCTCCCACATTCACTTTCTTGGTAATGCGGGTTAAGGGGGGGGCGGGGGAGGGAGATAACAGTAACAAATTTGAAATTAGAGTCAACTTATTGGTTGCATTTGAATCAGGACATTTTACATCCAATCACAGTAATGATGTTAACACATAAATCAGACGATACACAGGCGATTTAGTGATATCCCTGCAGTTGTGGTCTTGAAATAAAACCCTGAGTTCTCTTTATCTGAGACAGAGACGAGAGTAAAAATGGGGTTGATTTCCTACAACACTGACGGTGAGGCTCAAGGGATGGAAATATCAGTTGGTCCGTCCAGCACTTTGACTTCAATATGTCAACAACTATTAGATGGACTGCCATGTAATTCGGTGCAAACATTCATGACCTCCTCAGGATGAATAACAACTTAATACTGTAATGACATTTGGGGATCCCCTAATTTTTTACTTCAAAAGGTTGAATACTTTGTCACTTCATGACCAAATACCTGCAAAACTAATGACATTCCCATCAGCCTCAACTGTACTTTGTGTTTACTGCTAATTAGCGACCATTAGCATGCTAACACGCTTAAATAAGAAGATGAACACGGTTACCTGAACATCTAAATATCAGCATTTCAGCAATATCATTGTGAGCATGTTGACTCTAGTATTTAGTATTTACTGCAGACTTACAGCATGGCTGTTTGGATCTGTCTGGATTTGGGGCGCCCTGGTGGCCTTGGGGATAAAGCTGATGAAGTGAAATCCATCTGGGGACCTTTGTTGCATCTAATCCTCTATCTCTCTCTCTCTCTCTCTTTCGTCTCTCATTTCCTGTCATCTCTTTCCCAAAGGACAATTTTGGAAGAAATCTGTTTTGGTTTCACTGATCATCTGCAGACTTTCTGCAAACCAAAAGAATAAAATTATATATATAAAAAATGGAAGTTATAATTAGCAGCTTGTGGCCTTCTGCGTGTGCGTTTGACAGGAGAGCGAACACCCATATGGTGAGTGGAAATCACAGATTCTGTGCAACTCTTCGCATGTGTTTATACACCAGCGGCAGCACTGAAGCCACTAAACAAATGCAAACCTCAGGATAATTGTCTGTCTCCTCTCTTTGTTTGCGTGCGAGACGGCTGGCTGAGGGCGTTTGTCTGACTTTAGGATGAGGACGTCAGCTGCAGGAGGAAAGACAGAGATAGAATAATGAGGAGAAAGGAGGTCAGAGATGGACCAACACCATGTCCTGTGAGAAGTGTCATCACATATGACGCGCTCACCTGTCAACACTCAATCTTGCATCTAAACCGAGTCTATTGGTCATCATCATTGTCCATGTGTTTGACTTTCACTGAGCCATGAAACAATATAAAGTGTTTCAGACAGCACGATATTGTTGTCTGTTACAGTACAGTAGATGGTTGCTGTGTCAGATCCGGCCATTATAGAGCCAGAAATTCTTGCTGGACAGTCTGTGATCATCCAACAACATCCTCTGATCTTAAATAGTCAAAATAATCAATACCTTCTGCTATTTAAACTCAAAATTTAGATATAATTTCATAAAGGCTAAATGAGGTTTATTGACCATAAATTCCCAAAATAAGTGTAAAAATAGTGGTAATAAGTTGCTATTAGTGTATAGTGGTGGGAGTTGAAAAAAAAGCGCAGAAAACATTGAAAAAAAAACATTGAAAAGAGACAAAAACGTTAAAAAAAATGTAGAAAAATAAGTGACAAAAACATCAAAAGTGCCAAAAAGCCCATGTTAATTTTCAATTTTGACCCAGAAGGACAACACAAGGGTTAAATTGGTTCAAATGAGGCCATGCAAGACAAACGCTGGTGGTGTGTGTTGGACATTTTTTGCCCTGAGGCGCCTGACAAAATATCCGGGTCATGCAGGTGGAGAGATCCACACATACCAGCATTTATTAGAGTGCCATAGTGGTTTTCTGTCTACAGCTGTGTTTCTGTGACATACACACATATAAATACACATCTGCCTCTGCCCATCCTTTCTGGCTGTAAACAATGTAAGTGTGCCCGTGATACACAGCTAATCAAACACTTTGGGCCACAGCGGGTTTGTATGGCACATCTGCTGTTCCTGCTGTGCTGAGAGAATTCCCGAGCGTTGGAAACAATCATGCCTCAGCTGCAGATGTGAGGAGGAGGAGGAGAGTCAATTACTGTACATTTCAACCGTTCAAATTGCTAAAACGCTCAACGGAATGAGCTCATGTGGAACAGTCCCCACTGGAAGTAATGGGAAAAGGGGAAATCCATAAATTTCAATTGATTGCTTTGATGGATTCTGTCAGAATGGACCTGACCCCAGACTGACACCTTTTTTATGAGTAAAGAGGCAATTTCACGCACTTAAACTGGACATTTGCCCTCATAAAATCTATTAATATAAAACCGCTTTCTGGTGGTGGAAGAATATCCTCCACCTGAGTATTATCAGAAGAATTAAATAAAAGTATATATGTTGTAGTAAAATGTTCCCTGTCAGTGTTTTCCTCTTCTATCTTATGTTTCTGGATTAATAGTCCCGCTGCATTAATGTTTATGTTGCATTTTACTGCTGTAGATGTTTAATGTTGTGCTCATTTTAACTCCTTTATATACTGTTGGGTAGTTTAATCTACAGCAATGCATCATGGTCTATAAGATCATCACGTTTGTAGCGTCGCTGTCCTGTGAGAACCACGTATCACTAAAAAGTTTTAAAACTTCTCATGGCGTCAGAAAAACAGCCCTGTTTTCAACTTTGTGACGATGCATTTTCTAGCTGATCATTTAATGTCATCAACACATCTGGAGATACATGGTTTTCACTGGACAGCTTCATAAACCATGACAGGCCTCCACTATACATTAGCTGCTTATTTAATATTAGAAAGTATCTGTATTGGTGTGTATGTGGGTGAGCATGGGCATGTGTTTCTACAACATTATTTGCCATTGTAAGCATTCAACAGCCTGATCTAATAGGTCTATTCTGTTGTTGTTGTTTTTTTTGGTCTTTGTATAAGTTTGCCTTAGTCGTCTGTTAGATTTGGGTAAGGGGGGGGGGAGGTCTTGTGTAGCTTCACCATTTGGCTGTCCCATGATTTGTCATATGAATACTGTAATCCTTTCACTTTGAATCTGTGGGAACTCCTGTACATATACTCTTGTATTGAAATTTCCATAAATAAAACATACATAAAAATAAAAAAAGTATCTGTATTGGTATCAATATCTGTGATTCTGAACCTAGTATCACTTGGTGTCCAATTGTTTAAATGGTTAAAGTATGTTCAGAAATAGGCAAAAAGTCAACAATTTCAACAATTGAAATGTTTTTGACAGGACATGAACTCTGATCGCCTGCATGAACATCAGATGTGCTGCTACTCATTCATTCACCACCCTGACCTCCATACTACCTTGCTTTAATGAATGAACGCTGGCACTGGACGTAAATCATTCCTATGATGCTTTTTGCAATTTGGGTAAACTGACCCTTTAACAGACTGGGTTACATTTCATTTACTTAAACTTAGAGCCTAATGTCTAATTAACCTCATGCTGACAACAGTTATTTTGCCACTGAGATGTTTTCTACTAAAAGCAGCACTTAAGACAATTAAGTCTTGAATGCCAATATCTGGAAAAGCTCAGACACAAGGAGAAAAAAAAACAGTAGAGTAGGAAATATTTCCCCTGAGTTCAGCAGGCAGGGGGTGTTGAGTCGGCGTGAACCGTTTCTGCTCAAGCACATTAACCACATCAGTCAGCACCTGAGCGCTCAGCAGCCTGTATAATCCACCGCCACCCACCTCACACACACCACAGTCAATACAGATGATTGGGGGCAAAAGGAGCATTCAGCAGGGATTATAGGGAGCATGGGAAAGAAGAGGGGGCTCAATAATCGACTGGCTGAGGATGATAGAGCAAATAAAAAGTGAGTATTGCAAATCAATTACACACACACACACATATAGCACACTTCCTTTTTATCCTCTTCTCTTTCCATCTCAGCTTTGACTCCACTGCTGCCACTAGCCTACATATTAACCAGTGAGCTGCTTCGCTGTACTGGCGCTTTCTCTGGAGCTGACCAGCGACTTTAACATGGAGATAAAGACCTTTACTGTCCATGATGCAAAAGAGTTGCTCCTTTTTTGAAGAAATACTTCAATATTTTGGGAAATATGTTTATTTACTTTCTTGCCAAAATGTAAGATGCAAAAATCGCTACCACTCTCATATCTGCCTGTTAAAAATTAAGCCCCAGCCAGGAGGCGGTTAGCTTAGCTTAGCACAAAGACTGGAAACTGTGGGAAAACGGCTAGCCTGGCTCTCTCTGATAAAGTAACAAAATCCACCAAACAGCACCTCTAAAGCTCACTTGGTTTTAGGGTGCATTACGCGCGGCACTAGCATATATGAAATTACATTATTTGCTTTTTTTGTAGGGAGTTAGCTAAGAAGGTCAATACCGCACGGGAGCGGAGTGTGAGCAAGCGTGAAGCCAAGGATTTTGGATGGAGCACAGAGCGGATTATTAAAATGTTGGAGCATCGCCTTATCTCCCGCTCCATCCCACTCAAACAGTTCAAAGCGTGCCCCAGCCCGTCTCTGTGATACAGAGGAAAACGGCTAGCCTGGTTCAAGATCCACCTCTGAGCATCTCTAAAGCTAGTTTATTAACATCTTTGTTTAATACATACATACACCGAGATGTAACAGTGACAAGCTGTAGTTTTAGCGGACATAGCTACAGATATTGAATATAAGTTACGTTTTTATATTCTGTTGTCATAGGCATCATGTTTTCTCGCTGAATGAAAATCAAATCTATGACAATCTTTAAAAAAATAAATATTGGCCTATATAACATTGTCATATGTTTTTTAATATCACAAATATTTCTATCTGTAACAGTTTTAAAATCCAGTATCAGTTGTGCTCTATTTAATTAAATGGTATTCATCTTTCTTAAATTGGTGATGTGCATCATAGTCTGTAACTTAAATGACGTCAGCTATCTGTGAATGATAGTTTCAAAAATAAGACGTAAACCTCAAAGAAATATCTGAACACAGTGACAAAAATCATCCATTTTCACAATCCAAAATCTGTTAAAAATATATGTTACAGTTTAATAGTTAATCTTTTTTATAATTTAAAGGAATAAAAAAAGGTATTTTGGGAAATATCAGAAATGTTCATTTAAATTAGATAGTTTTTTGTATTACATTTCTTGACTGTTTGAGTCTTTAGTGTTGCTGAACCACAGGCTGCGAACCAACGTGAAATTTAAAAAAGTACTAACTTTCAAACTAAAAAGGTCAGTTATCATCATAAAAACAATATCAATGAAACTCAAACATTTATCCTTTTTGAAATAGATGTCTGGTCTTACCTTTGGCGTTCACCCAGATATGTTGTTGTTCTTTTCTTTCTGTCAGGATTCGAGCTGCTTCAGTGTGACAGAAAGTGAAACGCCAGTAGCTCTGTGTCAGCAACCAGCATCCTCTCCGGTACTCTCCTCCTCACTGCCAGCCTCCTCAGCACACACGGAGTAAAAGCCTCGCCTCTCTCTCTCTCTCTCCCTCTCCCTCTCCCTCTCTCTCTCTCTCTCTCTCTCTCTCTCTCATCTGTCCACTCATCTCATCAGCAGAAGACAAAATGGTGACGCCACCATTGCTGGCAAAGTGAACTATAAGAAAGAAAAAACAAACAGGTTGCAGCTTAAATACCATCCCCTGTTCTGTACTCTACAACATGTATTCGTGCTACTGGTTTTAGTGGTATAAAATGTATGTTATTTGAGCATTTCCTTCACTACCTTTACTTTTCAGATTGAGATAATACATAAATAAAATGTGTAATTGTTACAAATTAAAGTGGTTCCCAACAGGGTTCAAAACTAACATTTTTGTCAACCAGCCAAATGGCTAGTGGATGTTCATATTTTACCAGCCACTCAATAGATCAGAGATGTTCAACAGGGGGTCCGGGACCCCCTTGAGGGTCCTCAAGAGTTAGTGCAGGGGGGCCTGTAACAACGCATTATGTAATAACAACGCATTTTGTAATAAAATGTCAAAGGTAATAAATATTCACTTCATTATGTAATAACACCCACATTATGTAATAATCTGACACATTTTGTAATAAAAACCTAAATGCAATATGTAATAAATGGGTCTTACAAAATGTGGGGTGCTGCACTTTTTTAACGTAAATGTAATATGGTGCATTATGTAATAACCAAACAAAATGGACGTCTTCATTAATTTTTTTAAAACCCTGTCATGTTTATTTTATGAATTCCAGCGTGAATCATGGTGACTCAAAATGAATTTCAAAAATGTACTATTTGTTCAGTAGATTAGTATTATAAGCTTTTCATTGGGCAATACACATCACTACACTTATTACATATTGTGTTCAGGGTCTTTATAACAAAATGTGGCAGATTATTACATAATGAAGTATGACCTTATTACATGTTGACGTTTTATAACATAATGTGTTGTTACAGGGCCGCCAAATTATGTAAAAAAAAAAAAAATTGTTGGAAACAAACATGTCTGAAAATATACATTAATATAAATCCAACATATTAAAATAAATAAAAAAAGGTAAATTGGCCCATTCGTAAAAAGAAAACATTAAATTTACACACTGAAGGTAGCCACTATGGTAGCTATACCGTTAAGCTTAAGGATTCACTGTGCCTTCCACATAATGTATAAATATACAAATAATATATTAGTATCAATTCATTTTCATCCATCCTGCCCAGTTTATCGTGCAACTTTATTTTATACAACTATATGTAGGGTGTCCCTGCTCCGTCTTTCCTTCAGCTAAGGTGTCCTTGGCTTACAAAACGTTGAAGACCCCTCAGGATTCAACAGTAAAAGCCGTTTCATGGTTCTTGCGTTCAGCGCGGTGCGGAAGGCGATATAACGCAAACACGGCCTGTGCATGGAGGGTCTGATCGCCGAGCCGCACACCTCTGAGATTTTGTAACATTGCGGATCGGTCGCATAGACCGCGTTGCAATGACTGGCTACAGGAGAGAAGAAGTCCGTTCTTTGAGCCGCTTTGATCACAATCAGTATGAAAGACCAGACGGTTCGCGGCGACCGTGAGCGCCGTCCGCAGCGCCCCGATATAAGGGTTGCCCGATGACCCGGAGAAAGTAAAACGCCACTTCAGGCATGATCGTATTATAAATCACGTTATCAGCAGTAAATGGTTGTTGAATGATTTGAATGTGCCGTGGTGCTTGACATATTTTTTCCAATTCTCTTTTTCGCTTTGAAGATTTGACTTTTGTTCGATGTTTTTGCATACTAATTTTTTTCGACCCTTTTTTTTAAATTTTGAACCCTGGTTCCCAACCATTTTGACATCTGACATCTTCAAATTAATCTTGTGGGCGCCTGGGTAGCTCACCTGGTAGAGCAGGCACTCACATACAGAGGTTTACTCCTTTTACATTACATTACATGTCATTTAGCTGACGCTTTTATCCAAAGCAACATACAATTGCTATATATGTCAGAGGCCACACTCCTCTGGAGCAACTAGGGGTTAAGTGTCTTGCTCAGGGACACAACGGTTGATGTATCGCAGTGGGAATCGAACTTGGATCTCCCACACCAAAGGTATGTGTCATATCCACTGCGCCATCGCCACCCTCACTACTCCTTGACACAGCGGCCGCGGGTTCGACTCCAACCTGTGGCCCTTTGCTGCGTGTCATTCCCCCTCTCTCTCCCCCTTTCATGTGTTCAGCTGTCCCATAAATAAAGGCCTAAAATGCCCCCCAAAAAAAACTTGACATATTTTTTAGATGTCTGTGAAAAAGACCCCTCTAAACTTCTCAAACAGCTTTATTTAAATAACTATTGGAGGCCCAAAGAGGTAAAATGATCCAATATTTCACACAAAATGATTTGAGGAAATAAAAAAAAAAAAATGGAATAAAAAGTTGTGTATTAACTTAGTTTCTTCTCCTTCTCTCTCCCATTAATCATCTCAGGACCCCTCAGACTTATCTGGTGACCCTTCGAAGGGGCCCGGCCCCTAGGTTTGGAACCTCTGGACTAACGTAACCGTTTATAAAGTAGTTAACGTAGCTCCGCCTGGAGCAGCGACAGCAGTAACATGCTGCTCTAATATTGATGCTTCAGTGTTAATATTTAATAATGTCACACAGAGTTAGATATCAGTCACAGGAGACATCTTATTGCACAAGTAATTTAACTTCAATACTTCAAGTATATTTGCTGATAATACTATACAGTAAAGGATCTGAATACTTCCCCAATTAAAAATCAATTTCATTTCTTTCTTTGTCTGATATTGAATCTGCTGCCTCTCTGGCTGTATACATCATGTGCTACAAAAGAGCTCGTATTCATGCACCATATGGGAATACTTTCTAATAGATCTATTTTTAGTCCTTTATTTCCCTTGAAGCTAAACAGCTGCACTTATTATGTACAATACAATACAAATCCAATAGACCCGCATGCACTGTGCAATTAGAGACCATAACGATTATGTAATTCTATTATTCAGCAAACGTAGCCAAGAGTTAACCTTTAGCCATTTTAAAGAGTGGTCACTAGAGCAACAGAGTTGTCACGGTCACACATGTTACAGATGCTACGCTGACATGCACCCGCATAAAAGGTCCCATATTGTAAAAAAGTGAAATTTCTACGTCTTATAAAAGCAGGTTGAGGGGCTTTATAAATACTGTGAAAGTATCAAAACGCTCAATCCACAGAGAAATGCACACGGCCCGTATTCAGAAACTGTGCCTTTAAACGAGCCGTCAGGACTTCCGTACGGTTGTGATGTCATTACTATACTCCCCGGCTGCTGTGACGGTGCAGAGGATGGATGACAAGTCTTTTATTGGATAGCTCCTTGCTGCTAGCTCAAACTGGAAGTTGTTCTGTTGTTCTTCGTGAAGATGTCTCAAAGCTCTTATTCCTGCCATGAGGAGCGAGGATGGGGGAGCGATCTCTGAGGAGCTACAACCGAGGGCATACGAGAGCAGCCTTCCCGGAAGCCGTGCTTGCTAACACCGCCCATACAGCCTGTTATTATGAACCATTTGTACAAAAAGCTAGGTAAAAGTAAAGCACTGTAATTTGTGTTTCAGCTGTATGCATCACAATGACTGCTGCTGTATAAGAACGCTCTGGACCGCGTAGGGAGGAAGTCAAGGTGGATGGGTGGGTCAGAACAAAATGCTTTCAAGCCATGGAGCGGAGTTCGCTTCCCGGGGAAAACAAAAGACTTTCACCCAGGAAATGAGTGTCCCTTGGGAGTGCTTTTTGTCACCTAAACTTAACTGTAATGGCACCGGCAGCTCGTGGTGCTCTGTACCTGGCTCACAGTCACCTTTTATTGGGTAAACCCAACTCCCAACTGCCACGGATTTGGTGCCATCTCACGGAACTTCTGTAAGATATCATCCATATTGGTGTGCATACATTTTCATCCAATATCGTACAAACACGTTCATGCAAATGCGTTGCCCATACAGCTGACGAATTCACGTGACGCTTCAGAGAAAAGGACGTTCATCCCGCTAAAACTCATCGTTTCCTCTCTCCTTGCATGATTCATTCGTCTCTTTCCCATGTGAAAGCAAGTGAAGGGAACGTGGATGCAATTTATGGACCTGAGATGTAACCAGAGACTCCAAAAGCGCAGATGCAGAAGACCCAGAAACGCTGACCAATCAGAGCAGACTGTACTTTTCAGGAGGGGCTTAAAGAGACAGCCGCTAAATCGGAGCGTTTCCCACTGATACTCACAGGTATATTCAGACAGACAGTATGAGGATTGGAAAATAAAGTGTTTCTTTAACATTAAAGCATGTAAGCATGTTCTAGTAGAAAGCCAAAATACAAGTATGAACCTAAGAAGGAGCATGACATGGGACCTTTAAAATGAGCGAAGTTGGAGCCAGTTTGATCTATTTTAATTGTGGATAGTTTGTCCCAGAGGATCACTGAAATCAAACCAGCCAGCATGTGCAGCAATTTCCGGCCTGACGTTGCCCTCTTGTGGCTCCTTTATTGTAATGTTTAATAATTTGCCTCAGGCCTCCCATCCCTGTGCCTGCTCTGTAATTACACTTCCTTGAACACTTAATTGGCCAAACATTTCGCCGGCGAGCAGGACATTTGCACAGAATTTAATGTTAACTCAACCGTGAAAATGTGCCAAAACAGGCCATGGTAAGCAGCAAGAGGTGATGAGAGTGTCAGTTCGTGCAGCAGAACATGAGTTTGAGTTTTGTTAATTAAAAAAAAATAAATAAATAAACGGAAATGAAAAAATTCCAATCAGGCTTTAGTATGCACTCTCTCTGTCTGGAAGGAAGCTTGAGCTGATGGATGCAGGTGTTAACAATAGATTGAGCCTCTCTGCATATTCAGTCCCAACAAACAGGGGAGTGATGCAGAATAACAAAACATAAATGTTTATTTACAGATTGCCTTTTGCAGCTTTTATATTGTAAGCAAAACAAAACACCTTAAAACAAATAGCTTTTGTTATTTGCTTGTTGGTTTTCACATTCTTAAAATGTATTTTTAGCATTAACAAGCAGTATAGAAGCACTTAAATAGTTTAATACAACCTGTAATGTTAGCAGAAACGTGTTTATTCATGTAGGCTATTCATCAACTACTATAACTCCCCGTACATTTATAGACACTTGGAATGTCCATATATAGCTGCTTATTAATGCATTATAGTGTGTTATATGCTTTTTATTAAGTGTTTATAGACTGCTCATGAATGATAAATTCAATTGTTTTTCATAGAGGGTTTATACTGTGTGTATATATATATATATATATTATGACTGTGAAACAGGATGCGGAAGATCTCCGTGTGTACTGTAGATGTTTCCACAACAGATGAAGCAGTTTGTTAATTAAACTATACATCAACTATTAGCCCGAGGTGTTAAATGTCTGATTCTTTCCACATATTTACATAATTAAGCACCAGTTATGCAAACACATCCTTTACATAAACCAAAGAACACACCTGCGTTATCAGCCGAGGAGTCCCTCAGCCCTGCCTGTCTGTGATAACTTGAGCATGATAAACAGTGACGAGAGGATGTATACTCTGATGTGATGGAATCACATTTGCAAATGATGCAGAAATGCTCCGGGGGTAAAACTGGAGTCGTGTTTGTACAGCGGTTAATGAAGAGGACGGCTAAAGGCCTGCCCATGATACAGGAATCCCAAATACTGCACAGCACTAACGAGATAAAAGTGTAATTATAGAGGTGAACAGTAGGCATGCTTGTGAGGGTAAGTTATTACGACTCACTATTCGATACGCAAGATTTAAAGTTCACCATACGATTGTTTTACCAGAATGAGCTGCAGGCAAATGCACGGGCGTCAGTTTGGTTTGAAATGTGCTGGGGACAGAGATGCATTCGGAAGTGCATTTTCAGAAGTGCTGGGTACAGTGACATTTCATGGTTTGAAAGACGCTGTCCTGTAGCTTACTAATGTAAATGAATAAAATTGTATACAAAAATGTGATGATATCCGACACGTTTTATGAAGAACAAAGCTTTGACAAAGTAACAAGTTCCATTTGGCAAACACGTGCCACCCACCCTTTCCCAACCTAGAACGTATCCCAATGTTACAGTTGTTGCAGGGCTGTGAACAGAGAAGTGTGCAGCCAGTGCAGCAGCAGAGCGGCTGTGTCTGTGCCTGCCCTGTGGGGACAGAGATTTTTGTGGATTATAGAGATTTTTGTGGATTTGTTGGGATCTGTCGCTCAAGAATTATATGTGTTATGATTTTTTTATTTTAAATTGAGCTCAAGGTTTTCAAATCTTAGGTACGCGTACCCACCGCCCCCACCGAAATCAACACCTATGGGCAAATGACTGAAACATATTCCTTTATTTATATAAAATGTGCCAAACAGATGTGTCCTCTTATCAAAAGCGACACTGAAATTTTATCTTAAAACACATTAAATTTTTTTTAAATCCCACATCAAAATAATTAATAATTAATAACTAGGCCGTTTAAAAATTGAATTTCGATTCATTCTTTTATCTCCACCGGCTGTAATCTTCACACATTCACATCCATTTCTTAACGATTCACGATGCATCGTTACATGCCTATAAGTTATAACAAGCTGGGAGCCCAAACATAACAAATGTTTAAACAAGAGAAAATGTCAGGAGGGCTTCAGGCTTTATAAACCTACTTTATAGACCTACTCTATCTGTAAAGTGTCTCAAGATAACTCTTGTTATGATTTGATACTATAAATAAAATTGAATTGAATTGAATTGAATTAAATCACCCTCATCTTAGAAGTCAATTTCTCTGTGCTTTTAAGACTCTACAGCCATGCCTTGCTTTGAGCTAACTGAGCTAACTGAGCTAACTGAGCTGTCACGTTTTCAGGAGGTTACTGTACAGGTTTGGACCCAAATGCAGAGGGGGGTGTTGGGGTGAGTGGGAGGTAAAAGGGTCAGTTTCAATGAAATAATGACCAAAAATTCACTTACAATCCAAGGAAGCAGGCGAATATCCAAAAATCATAGGAAACCCAGAATACAAGAAAACAGAGCACTATAGGGACAGACAGAACTTGAAACAAAGTAAGATGACAAACTTACAGCGACACAGGGAGCACACAGACTAAATACACAAGGCAACGAGGGATGTAACGAGAGACAGGTGACATGAGGGCAGCTGAACAGGTGAAACACATCAGGGACTAATCAGACTCAACAGGAAACAAAGCTAGACAGACACGTGAAACCAAAAACTACAAAATAATACAAAAAGTAGCGCTTGCAAACATACATACATTTATATTAAAGCGTAACTCTCGCCAAAATGCAACCTAGGGTCTTTTTGTGAATGTACCCGAGTCAAACTTTAGTTTAGTAGCATATTTAGGACGGAAGCGCCACTTTTAGGATTTACCGTATTCTCATTTTTCGGTCAAATGGCCTTTTGAATGGGAGTGCTAGGGGCACTTTTATGCTAGCCTCAAAATAGCTATTTTTAAACACTAAGAAGGCTCCACACAACATGAGACTTTGCTCCAAGTATCACCAGGGGCTCTACACCTTAACGAAAGCATGGACAACATTGTTTGTGTACCCAGAGTTCACTAAAAAGAAAGGTTTTGAACAACTCAACGTAGCTCTTGTAGTTTCCGGCCGCTACCACCTCGGCAGTCAAAACGAGTCGATATACGAATGCGAATGAACGGCCTCCATATGAGGCTCCTTTTTCAACTACGAGGTCAATATTGTTTTTCAATAACAACAAAACAAGAAATAATCCGTGCATTTATATGGAACTAAGCTTTAAGAGCTTTCCATCTTTACTCTCCTCCCTGTTACGTTGCATTCAGAAAATGAATTGTTTTTGACTGATAAAATGGCTGAGGCCGGAAACTACAAGAGAGAAATAGGCCGTGCAGTTGCTGAATCTGTCTTCATTTCAGATCGACAAAGGTCAGTTTAAAAGATTTTTCGTCAGATTTTGAGAGGCTCATCCGCTCGCCATTTCCGGGTGAGTCTCGACTGCCCTGTCTCCGACTGAGCATGTCAGGTCGGCCAAAATGAAGGTCGACGGCTCCTCCGACGGACGACGGCACGGAAACACACCGAACAGACTCGAGTCACGGACCTCGCCAGACTGTCCGACGGCCGATTATCGGACTGGTGTGTCAGGGTCCTTAGAGGGATGAGACGTCCTTTCCTCTGAAGCATCACATGAATTTGTCAGCTGTATGGGCGGAGTTAGCAACTCCTTCAGCTGAACGGCTTCCGGGAAGGCTGCTCTCGTGTTTCCTCGGCTATAGCTCCTCGATGATTGCTACTCGATGATCGCTACTCGGTCTTCGGGGCAGAAATAAGAGCATTGAGACGGCCTTCACCGAGGAGGGACAGAACTACTTCTGGTTCAGCCGAGGACCGAGGAGTCGAGGAGCTATCAAATAAGGGACATGAGATGCAGCCTATATAGTGAATGAAATTAACCGCGGAAAATTCAAACACCACTACAAAATGGCGAACACACTATATAGTGCACTATTTCTGTGATAGGGAACGGTTTCGCACACAGCTTCAGAATAGATCTATGAAAACAAAACAGAGACCACGAAAGAGAAGAACACAGGAAAAAGATAACCATGGACAAGGAACGAGAATACAGAGACAGAAAGAAGCAAATAATACTGGAAATAGCTAAACTGAAAACCACAAACATGACAATGACAATGCCTGCATGTTGATGTTTAGCAGGTGTAATACTTACCATCTTACTTTAGCATGTTTGCTTGCTAACATGTGCACTAAACACAGAGTACAGCTCTTGTTGATGGGGATATTACCTGCTTTGCAGGTATTTGGTCATAAACCTACGGAAGCCCTAAACGGTCATAAATTTAAGCATTGTTTAAATGCCTTTATCTCAAGATCACAAGTTGTATCCTGAGAAAACAAGCTTTGTTATTTGGAGATAATTAACTCGTTATCATGAGAAAACAAAAGAGTATTTCCTCTTATTACTTATAATAT
The DNA here is from genome assembly GCF_008315115.2 of Sander lucioperca. Classification (NCBI taxonomy): domain Eukaryota; kingdom Metazoa; phylum Chordata; class Actinopteri; order Perciformes; family Percidae; genus Sander; species Sander lucioperca. The sequence goes on from NC_050186.1 coordinate 12,777,003, forward strand.
GTATCTGATCACTGATATTTATGTAAAATGCACTCAAACTGCCCAGATCGAGCTGATGGGGAATATTTGGAATATATTTAAAATAAAAGTTTAAATTGTATTAAATAACTGAATGATATAGTTATTAAGATCGATGAGCTCATTTTCTCGGGATAACGGCATTTAAAAAACATTTGCATCCGTGACAGTTTAGGGCTTCCGTAGAAAACCAAAGAATGGGGCAAACGGAAATGTTGAAATCATAGTGGCGATAGAGGAAAAGTTATGGAACCTCCAAAGTTAGTAGGAATCACCAGCTCAGAACCATACATTAATGCATTAAGTAGATGTTGAGATATTTCATTGAATAAGTGAAAGAGGATCACCACAATCAGAAGGATTCATCCTGTGGGGAAATGTTAATATCTGCAGCAATTCCATAGCAATCCATCAATTAGTTGTCAAGATATTTCACTCTGAAACTCACGGTGGCGACAAAACTGGTGGACTGATCGACTGACTGACATCGCCGTCCCTAAAGCCACCATATAAATGTCTTCATTGCTCAGAGAAGCAACTGTTTTCAGTTCTGTGATGAAAATCCAATTGGTTCTTTAATTTTTTATTCATCTTAAGAAGTAGGAACATTTTCTCAAGCATACATAAACACCCCAAAAAAATCTCAATCAACCAAATTTGAAGATAGAAGATTTTCACTGGACAATGTGGTAATAACTGCAGGCAAGATACAAATTAGGGAAGGACAAGAAAACCAGAGGAGTAAAAGAGCAGAGAGAGAGGAAACCAGAGGAAAACAGGGAGGCATAGTTGATGACAAATGCCGAATAAATGCCAAATTCATGACCACACATGCTGGGAGCTTAAGGTCAATGACGTGTTATGTGTGTGTGTGTATGTGTGTGTGTGTGTGTGTGTTTTGCAGGGATGTCATAATCCATCAGCTTCTATGCCTGATGGTGGCATGACACAACTTAGTGGAGCGGTTTGGGCTCAGTGCTGAGTCTCGTGAGTGAGTGGTCGCCATCTGAAAGGGCGCCGTGCAGCAAACCTCAAAGTCTCCCTGAGGACTACAGTATGTCAGTCTGACAGAAAGACACTAAAAAAAGAAAAAGAAGAGCTAAGGGAGAGGGCAGAGATGGGAGAAAAAAACATGATGGAAGGAATTCATAAATGGAGAGACAAAATACAAGAACTAAAACTGGATTTTTTTTTTAATCTCAGTCAGACGTAAGCCTGGAAGGAGATCATGCTTTCATTTGTGTGTGTGTGTGTGTGTGTGCGTGCGTGTGTGTTTGTAGGCGTGCGTGTTTGTGTATCTGTCTGCAGCTAAACTCATAATACTGGACCCTTCACTGGTTGAAACAGACAGGATTTTGCTCTTTTTAAAGGAAAGAAAAGTGGCAGCAGTGTCGCAGGAAGTGATTTTCAATAACCATAACAGCACAAATAATTTACATGAAATCTCTAATTGAATAGACAGTATTTACTCAAATACTCATCAAAAGTGGGAGATAACTGAGCTACATAAACTGATTAAGTGACACACAGTTGTAGTTTGCATGATGCCCTGTTCATGGAATTAGAGTTGCAACAAATAACTAGTGCAATGATATTTGTTCAAACCCTATGAGGCTTAACGTGCTGGTTTACCTCTGAATGATATTCTGAAATTGAACTTTTATGTCACAAATGCTTCAAAGTAGATACTTGATTATGTGAGAAAATTATAATAAAACAATTTAAATATTTGCTGACAGTTTGGTTTGATTACTCCGGTATTGTCAGTATAAAAATTGAAAAGTGTTACTCTACCAGGAATGAAGCAAAGCTTGATAGCCCCTCCCTCCTCTTCATGTTTTCTCAAACACAGCGAGCTCCACTCTGTCCACGCATTTCCATGTTCCCTCTCCTTTAGATCTACAGTTTGCAGATAGGTGTAACCAACATGGTGGTGAAGTGCCGGAGCCAACAAACACATGCTGTTTTTAGATCAGAGCTCAAACTGGTTTCACATGTCAGAAAGTCAGAGTCAGACAGTCGTTGTCACAGAGGTAAAATGGCGCAGAAAGGACTTGAGCTGGACCGGGAAACTTTCTCTTGTTCCATCTGTCTGGATCTACTGAAGGATCCGGTGACTATTCCCTGTGGACACAGCTACTGCATGACCTGTATTAAAAGTTTCTGGGATGAGAAGGAAACCCACAGCTGTCCTCAGTGCAGACAGCGCTTCACACCGAGGCCTGTCCTGCTGAAAAACACCATGTTAGCAGTTTTAGTGGAGGAGCTGAAGAAGACTGGACTCCAAGCTGCTCCTGCTGATCACTGCTATGCTGGAGCTGAAGATGTGGCCTGTGATTTCTGCTCTGGGAGAAAACTGAAAGCACACAAGTCCTGTCTGATCTGTCTGGTCTCTTACTGTGAGAAACACCTTCAGCCTCATTACGATGTAGCTCAGTTAAAGAAACACAAGCTGGTGGAGCCGTCCAAGAAGCTCCAGGAGAACGTCTGCTCTCGTCATGATGAGGTGATGAAGATGTTCTGCCGTACTGATCAGCAGCTTATCTGTTATCTCTGCTCTTTGGATGAACATAAAGGCCACGACACAGTCTCAGCTGCTGCAGAGAGCGCCGAGAGGCAGAGAGAGCTCGAGGGGAGTCGACAAAACATCCAGCAGAGAATCCAGGACAGAGAGAAAGATGTGAAGCTGCTTCAACAGCAGGCGGAGGCCATCAATCTCTCTGCTGATAAAGCAGCGGAGGACAGCGAGAAGATCTTCACTGAGCTGATCCGTCTCCTGGAGAAAAGAAGCTCTGATGTGGAGCAGCAGGTCAGATCCAGGCAGAAAAGTGAAGTGAGTCGAGTCAAAGAGCTTCAGGAGAAGCTGGAGCAGGAGATCACTGAGCTGAAGAGGAAAGACGCTGAGCTGAAGAAGCTCTCACACACAGAGGCTCACAACCAGTTTCTACACAACTACCCCTCACTGTCACCACTCAGCCAACCTACATCCAGCATCCATATCTGTCCTCTGAGCTGCTTTGAGGACGTGACAGCGGCCGTGTCAGAAGTCAGAGATAAACTACAGGACGTCCTGAGAGAGAAGTGGACAAACGTCTCACTGACAGGGACTAAAGTGGACGTTTTGCTGCCAGAACCAGAACCAGAGCCCAAGACCAGAGCTGGATTCTTAAAATATTCACGTGAAATCACACTGGATCCAAACACAGCACACACACAGCTGTTATTATCTGAGGGGAACAGAAAAGCAAAATTCATGTTTAAACATCACTCTTATTCTAATCACCCAGACAGATTCACTGACTTTAGTCAGGTCCTGAGTAGAGAGAGTCTGACTGGACGTTGTTACTGGGAGGTGGAGAGGAGCGGGAGAGGAGGAGGAGGAGTCTATGTAGCAGTCACATACAAGAATATCAGCAGAGCAGGGTGGTCGAAAGAATGTGTATTTGGACGAAATGACAAATCTTGGGCGTTAAATTGTTGCAACAACAGTTCTACATTCTGGTGCGACAAAGTCCAAACGCCCGTCTCAGGTCCTCTGTCCTCCAGAGTAGGAGTGTACCTGGATCACAGTGCAGGTATTCTGTCCTTCTACAGCGTCTCTGAAACCATGACTCTCCTCCACAGAGTCCAGACCACATTCACTCAGCTGCTCTACGCTGGACTTTGGATTATAAATCCTGAAGACTCTGCTGAGTTGTGTAAACTGAAATAGACAGAAGTAATTTTAGGGTTAAATTCTGTGTTTTAACTGTTGGACTTTTTTGTCTCTATGTTTGTTGCAGACAGCTGATTGTCGTGGAGTTTCTTAAATGTTGTTATAATTATGAATAATTCATCATTGTGTGGATGAAGTGAATCTGTATGAAATCATTGAACAAGAGTCATTGAACAGACTTTACTGATGGGATGTGTGAACAAACGGAAGCTTTACATGATGAATAAAGTAACATGAACAAAGTCTTTTCTTCCTGTCTTCATTTCAGGGTTTCATACAAAGCTGACGGAGAAAATGTGAAACTGATATGAGAGTATAACTGAGGCCCTTTTCCTCCTGAAACACCACAAAGTACAGTGTTCATGTTTAGAGTCAGTCAGTCTCTGTCCTTTCAACTTTCCTCACTAAAACTGCTCCGTCGCAGAGAAATTAGCAGAGTTTTCTATCACTTGTTGCTTTTTACAGCCAACATTTTCTTTCTGCACCAAGTCAATAAATATTACACAGACTTAAATACTATAAAATAATGAAATAGTATGAATTATTTTGGTCAAGCACAACGTTAGAATCGGATTAATGCCAGAGGGAGAGGCTTTAACTTGAAGTGTTTTCAGTGGCGTCTGCTGATTTAATCTTTGATGCAAAAGTTATTATTACTGGAAATACTAAGAGATACTAAAACATCCTGAAAATCATAGCACTTGTATTTACAGTAGATAGTAAAAAAAAAAATGCCAATAATCTTGGCAAAGGTTAAAGGTGCAGTAGGTAAGTCTTATAAAACTAACTTTCTGTCATATTTGCTGAAACTGACCCTATGTTCCAGTAGAACTACATGAAGCAGGTCATTTAAAAAAAGATGTGTCTAACTGCGTGTCAATCACTGCTCATGCACACGCATTCATTCCATTGACATATATATAATGGACCAACAGATCCTGTTGCTCTGGACGGAGACCAGTGAAGGATATTAGAAGCACTTTTCAGGTGAGCGCTGAGCGTTACTGAGCAGCCTCCAACTGAGAGACGACGTAAATGTGACGTGAGCAACGTGTCTGAAAGTTGGAAGTCTTCTGGTAGCTGTGCCAAGAGAAATCTTAGTCATTCCCAATCTTGCAGAGACGGAGAGCGTAGGTATATGTAAGGAGATAACATGGACACAGGCTAATTATTGCTAACTAAAATGCTAGTTAACATTAGTAATTAAACTTAAACAGCTAATGTAAGTCCAAACTGCCTGCGAGCTTCTCCTGTACTATACGGTAACTCCTCTACTATGAGACAGTAAGTCCCGTGGTTATGACCCAATCGTTAGCCTATTTTTTATAAAAACGTCTGCTACAGAGCCATAACGTGAGGTACAAGGTAATGGAGACTTTTATACATTGTCGTGTTTCTTTAGAAATAAACAATGGACAAATAAAGTCTTTAAACGCTTCAGATGTAAAGTTATTCGCTGTCAAAGTGGCGCCAAAATGAATGGCAGTCAATGGGATGCTAACGGGGGGTGAGTGCTTATTAGAATCAAAATGGCGCCATAGGAGGTTCGGGTTGTGAGGAGACGCTTACCCCCTTGATTCATTCTCCCTTGTAGGGGGAGGGGTTTAGGAGACCGTTTTGGGCTTTAGCAGAAAGGGGGGGATGGACTGAGAAGTTGTTGATGTTCACATTTTTTGGCTAAGTCCCGGATCTTCACAATCTTACCTACGGCACCTTTAAAGTGTATAAAAGGTTATCTTTCATATTTTTACAACATAAAACAACTTGTTGTGTCTTATAAACTTGTGAAAGCATTCAGGTCCTGTGGGATTTAGAACAGCAAAAATAACTTACCGGTATTTGAATTATATGTTTAGCCTTACTGTTTTTAACATTAAAACAGAACTTTTACACACACAAAAAGCAGTGACTAATATATGTATTTTGTGTACTTGGTTTAGTAATAGTAATAGTAGTTATTTTGAACATGTAAAAAACAATATATATATAAATATACACATACATATATACATCAAATTAAAATGACAGATAAATAAGGACATGTACTTCTCAACACAATCTACCGAAATTATTATAAGTAATTCAAATAAGAAATTCCCATGTTCAAAAAGGAGTAGGAAGAAGTTCATGAACAAACTTGTCTAGTCCTACCCCCTTTCTCTATTTTTATCCTTTAGTTAAATACAAAACAATTCAACACAATTGTTCTTTACATACACGTAGCTACACCGTATATCTACCTACCTACAGCTCACATATGCATACACAGACACAGATGAATACATACATGCATACACACACATTTACACTTTTTCCCCCTCTTTCTTTCTTTTCCATTTATCTTGAATTGTGGTAAACAATATAAAGTTTGATTCAACTCTAAACATGACCACTGTACTTTGTGGTGTTTCAGGAGGAAAAGGGCCTCAGTTATACTCTCATATCAGTTTCACATTTTCTCCGTCAGCTTTGTATGAAACCCTGGAATGAAGACAGGAAGAAAAGACTTTGTTCATGTTACTTTATTCATCATGTAAAGCTTCCGTTTGTTCACACATCCCATCAGTAAAGTCTGTTCAAAGACTCTTGTTCTTGTTCTTGTTTGTTTGCATGTACAGACTTCATCCACATAATCACGTTGTTTGACCAGAATCTCAACATTTAGTCCGCCAAACACACAAATTAATATAAATATAGATTTCTTTACAAATGTCCACAAAGAAAACAAAGTCTGTGGGATAAAGGAGGTCTGCTACTAAGCATTGCAGTTTTATTCCTGGAAGAGGAGCGTTTTGAGCGAGATACAGATTGTAAAAAGTAGGAGATACTGTGTGTTTTGCAATGCCCATACTACCATTAGACTCAGTATATGTCCCACTCCCAACACAGAGTATAATGTCCCTCATTAAGCAGACGAGATAACGGGGCTACTGTGGGCCGTAGCCAACGCCCAAAACACAAACTGTCAACTCTAGCAGAACTGTGTCCACACTTTTGACTTTTTGGCTAACGTTCTATAAAATATCTGTTTAAATCCGAATATAAGAAATATCATGACCAAATGGAGTGGTTGTTGTTCAGATGTAATATAAGTTGGGGACTTTTGTTTCTAAAACATGGCAACGAAGACAAGAAGGTGTATTTGTTTAACCAATGTTGCTATTCTGGTATCTGGTCCTTTTGTCATAAGTAATAGTGTCTTGTAAAAGCCCGTTTGGCTGGCTTGGGCGTACGTTGTGTGTGCATGACACAATAATACAATTAATAATTCATTCATAAATAATCTCGTAATGTTCTCACGCGGAATCTACAGGGACCACCAACGAGGATTCTACAGCAGTTGCAAAAACCTAACTATACATGCGTTTTTTAGTGGATACCAACCATAGACTGTATAATATATACAGTCTATGATACCAACTCAGTCAGATTTTGAGAAAACAAGCCGGTATATTATATCGAGCGGTAGGTGACGGTAAAGGTGCGCCTGGCTACACCATAGACTACAACCATGGAGGTATTAAGCTCTTAAGAGAACGGCTAGCAACCTTCCTATATACCTGCAGAGCTGGTTACAGATCAGGGAAATTGAGATACCACCTCTGACAGTGAATAATATAAAGTTTGGTGTTTTTGTTGAAGATAAGAAAGTAGATTTTGTTCTCAACAACTTGGTGCTGCTAGCAAAACATTTTATACATAAATGTAGATATTTTAAGCCCAAACCCTCCCTGAACCATTGGAAGAATTAAAGATAAAAAAAACAAAAAACCTTGATTTGATTTATTTACTTGAAACTCTTAATTTAATTTAATTTGAGATAGCCCCTTCTCTTTATTTATTTTTTATTTATTTTCTTTCATAGCATTCTTTATGTTGTTTTGTAAGGTATAAGCTCCTAGGTTTTGTTTTATACGCTCGACCAGAGGCAATAGCTCTGTTATTGAGATGGATTTGTGATTGTGCCTTGTTTGTTTGTATTTTTATGTTCTGTATAAATGAACAATAATAACAAAAAAAAAACCTTCTGCTGTCTATGCTAGCAACCCACCCATTGGGCTTGGGCATTGTGGGCTGAGGAGTGGGCTGGCTCTGATTAGTAAACATCCTGATGGAAAGTGTGAATGTGGAGACAAGGAAACAGTGAAGCATGTATTAGTGCAGTGCAGGAAGTACTCTCCTCAGAGGAAGAAACTGTTCAGAGAACTGGGTGCAACTGGAGAAACTGTTTTTACTTTATGCACTTTATTGAATTTGGACAGTTGGAACAAATTGAAGAAACTGATGGAGTACTTGAGACGTATTGGAGTATATAAAAATATATAGATAATTATTTTAATTAAGTTGTGAATAGCGATTAGAGAACAGCGGAGGGCAGCAATACGCCATAGATGCGTCTAGTCTGCCGGAAATAAAAAGAAGAAGAACCCACCCATTGGTTGCCTGCAATTTGAATTTACCAATAAACAGAAGAAGGGTCATTTCCGGTCTTTGGCTAACGGCTGTGCGTTATTTATGATTAACCCAAAGTAGTAAAAGACGCACCTCACAAGTGAGTCCTTAATGTAACGTTACAAGGTGTACATGTGAGTATACTCACGGAAATATCCGAATTGACACATACTGAGAGTTATAACTGCGGCGCTTAATAGTGCACACACGGCGGTGCCTCCCTTGTTTGTTACCATGGTGATGTGCTAGTGTGGACTAGCGGACGTTTCTCCTCTGACAGACACACAGAAGAGACTTCCTCACGATTTGGTGTAACGTCAGGTTATGATAGGTGTATAATAAGTAGATATAGCGTCGTGGAGACCTGGCATTGTATGGTCTACATTGTAGAACAAAGTATCAGTGTGGAATCTTAGTAGCTACGTTATCGTTAGCTAATAGCTAATCGGCTATCTCGGAGCTCCGGCTAACTGTTAGCTAGCTCTCTCCACCTGCAGCACCAGACACGTTACATGTGCACAAGCTGACTGGCTGCATTCACTGCACAAACAGTTAGGAGCTCAGGAGGTGAAATGGCGCAGAAAGGAGTTGAGCTGGACCGAGAAACTTTCTCTTGTTCCATCTGTCTGGATCTACTGAAGGATCCGGTGACTACTCCCTGTGGGCACAGCTACTGCATGAACTGTATTAAAAGCCACTGGGATGTAGAGGATCACAAGAAAATCCACAGCTGTCCTCAGTGCAGACAGCGCTTCACACCGAGGCCTGTCCTGCTGAAAAACACCATGTTAGCAGTTTTAGTGGAGGAGCTGAAGAAGACTGGACTCCAAGCTGCTCCTGCTGATCACTGCTATGCTGGAGCTGAAGATGTGGCCTGTGATATCTGCTCTGGGAGAAAACTGAAAGCACACAAGTCCTGTCTGATCTGTCTGGTCTCTTACTGTGAGAAACACCTTCAGCCTCATTACGATGTAGCTCAGTTAAAGAAACACAAGCTGGTGGAGCCGTCCAAGAATCTTCAGGTGAACGTCTGCTCTCGTCATGATGAGGTGATGAAGATGTTCTGCCGTACTGATCAGCAGCTTATCTGTTATCTCTGCTCTTTGGATGAACATAAAGGCCACGACACAGTCTCAGCTGCAGCAGAAAGAGCCAAGAGGCAGAGAGAGCTCGAGGGGAGTCGACAAAACATCCAGCAGAGAATCCAGGACAGAGAGAAAGATGTGAAGCTGCTTCAACAGCAGGCGGAGGCCATCAATCTCTCTGCTGATAAAGCAGTGGAGGACAGCGAGAAGATCTTCACTGAGCTGATCCGTCTCCTGGAGAAAAGAAGCTCTGATGTGGAGCAGCAGGTCAGATCCAGGCAGAAAAGTGAAGTGAGTCGAGTCAAAGAGCTTCAGGAGAAGCTGGAGCAGGAGATCACTGAGCTGAAGAGGAAAGACGCTGAGCTGAAGAAGCTCTCACACACAGAGGATCACAACCAGTTTCTACACAACTACCCCTCACTGTCACCACTCAGCCAACCTACATCCAGCATCCATATCTGTCCTCTGAGCTGCTTTGAGGACGTGACAGCGGCCGTGTCAGAAGTCAGAGATAAACTACAGGACGTCCTGAGAGAGAAGTGGACAAACGTCTCACTGACAGGGACTAAAGTGGACGTTTTGCTGCCACCACCAGAGCCCAAGACTAGAGCTGGATTCTTAAAATATTCATGTAAAATCACACTGGATCCAAACACAGCACACACACAGCTGTTATTATCTGAGGGGAACAGGAATGCAACATTCATGAGTCATCAACAGTCTTATTCTAGTCACCCAGACAGATTCACTGACTTTAGTCAGGTCCTGAGTAGAGAGAGTCTGACTGGACGTTGTTACTGGGAGGTGAAGAGGAGAGGTGGGGGAGTTTCTATAGCAGTCGCATACAAGAATATCAGCAGAACAGGGAGGTCGAATGAATCTGTATTTGGACGAAATGACAAATCTTGGGCGTTGGATCGTTTCCAAAACAGTTCTACATTTTGGTGCGACAAAGTCCACACTCCCATCTCAGCTCGTCTGTCCTCCAGAGTAGGAGTGTACCTGGATCACAGTGCAGGTATTCTGTCCTTCTACAGCGTCTCTGACACCATGACTCTCCTCCACAGAGTCCAGACCACATTCACTCAGCCGCTCTACGCCGGACTTCGGTTTTATGACTACTTTCCTTTCTCTTCTCCTGGAGCCACTGCTGAGCTGTGTAAACTGAAATAGACAGAAGTCATTTAAGGGATTTAACTCTTTCAACTTATTTTATCTCCATGCTTGTTGCCGAGAGCATATTGTTGTGGCGTTTCTTCACTGCACGGAGATCAGCGGCCCATCAAACATTATGGGCTGTACTATGGGTATGTCCCAGTTCCTTAAATTGCATCCACGTTATCTTCACTTGGTTCCCTTCCTCGCGTCTTAGCCTGCCGCACCAAGAAAGCATGGGAGAGCCGCGAGGAGAGGGATAAGCTATCCTTTCCTCTGAAGCGTCACGTGAATACGTCAGCTGTATGTGTGGAGTTAGCAACGGCTTTCAGGCTCTGGGAAGGCTGCTCTCGTATTTCCTCGCTCATAGCTCCTCAGAGATCCCTCCTCCATCCTCGCTAGTAATAAATAAGAGCTTTGAGACTGAGGGCCAGAAGGAATTGCGGTTCGAGGAGATATCAAATAAGAGACTTGGGAAGCAGACAGCGTATCTCCAGATGTGTCGATGTGTAAATGTTTGAGTTTCACTCTTGCCAGGAGCAGGTGGAGATTAGAAGGGCTGATATAGTGTGCGGGGGGAGGGCAATTGGGTAGTGAGGAATGAGGAGGTGGATGTAGGAGTCAGGAGACGTACTGGTGGTAGTGTGAGGGCATCTGGTGGACGGATGGGAAATGACAAGTCTGAAGAGTTCCTATGGGAATGCATGTTGTACTGACCTGAGTACTTCTTCCTCCACTGCCAGGAACACACCACACACACGTTCTATAGCTAGAAACTCCTGTATGTCACAGATAGTTTTATCCATAATAAACTTAACCATATGACTAAACCGAAGTTGGGGCTTCTACAAAACATGAAGGGAAACTGCTTCAACACAGTCCTCAGTCCTCCCACTGCAAGATCATGTACAAAGAATGGACATGTGATATAGATAAATATAATAAATGGTTCTTTGTTGCTGTTAAACTGTCTTGTTCGTGGCATTATTCCTCTGCGTTCTCTCTCTTCTTGCTAAATGTGGTTAAGCTCTGAGCTCAGGTCAGGATTTTTTCATTGCTTCAAGTATTTCTTCTGTCATCTTGACATGTGACTTTGTTGGCTCACATGGAGTCTATTTAAGAGGCGGCCACATTGATTAGAACAGCGAGGGTTAAAGTCAGTTGTCAGCTCAAACTTAAACACAATTTTTTTTTAACCCTCATGTTGTCGTTGAGTTAAATTTAACCCGTTTTGTTTTCATGTGAGCCTTTTTCTTAAACAAACATGTTCCATTTCAGATTATTCCTTTGTTTTTAATGAACTAATGGAATACTTATTAGGGCTGTCAAACGATAAATTTTTTAATTGCGATTAATCGCCAAATTTCTATAGTTAATCACGATTAATCATGTTTTATCACATGAATAAAATTCTATTATTTTGCATTTCAGAACTGTTTTTAAGTACATATTAACAATGGAAAGACATTCTTACCAGTGTCTCTTGATTGGGAATCAAATGAATGCAAAGAAAGTTACTTTATGAACTTGACTTGATTTACTGTAAACAAAAAAAACGTGAATCTGTCATTATTGCACAATTCCTACAAGTACCTAACCTAACTGTGATGTAACACTCACACTTTGCTTATACAGTACAAACAAAATGGTCCAAAAACCAGATGCCACAGCAGGACATTTGTAACCTTTAAGTTTTTCTAATAAGGAATGTAACAATTCTCCTCGACAGAAAAATGGGTGAACAATGTCCCAAATGAGAAAAAGTCCAAAAAAAAACAAACAATACAAACAGTCCTAAAACCGTATGCTGGTATACGTAGTCAACATAGTGTGCAGTAACTTCTAAATCAGGGGTCACCAACACGGTGCCCGCGGGCACCAGGTAGCCCCCAAGGACCACATGAGTAGCCCTCAGGCCTGTTCTAAAAATGAAAATTGAATATTGATATCTGTTTCCCACCTTAAGTCATTGTTGATAATTATTGTGAGAAATCATTAACGTGATCAGTGTCTTCACATAGATGAGTATCATTAATCATTAATAATCATATATAACTAAAGGCAAACTGAGCAAATTTGTTATTTCAGAAGAGTGTATAAAACTGGTAGCCCTTCATATGACTCGGTACCCATGAAGTAGCTCTCAGTTTCTAAAAGGTTGGTGACCCCTGTTCTAAATAATGTTGATTACTCACTGACGTCCAGTGATCACCGGTTAATGAGACAGCGTTTGCACTCTGCAGCAGTTCCAGTTGGGCTGCTTTCTCCGTGTCGTAGGCGCACAGCGTAGGCTGTGTATGCGTTAAACTACTGTCCCCCCTCGACAACTTTTTAAAAGTAAACTTTCCATTCAGAATCTTATTGGCATCCATTTCGGCGTCTTGCGCTCGCCATCCACTCAAAACCTAACGTTAGCCTACTACTCTTTGGCCGGCTCGCAAGCCCAAACAAGTGTGTGCGGCGTGCCTGTTGTTTAGTTTCCGGTCTAGCTAGATCTGGTGTGGTGTTGTAGTTTTTCTAACGTTACTAGTTGTTACAACAGCATGTGGAAAAAAAACTACCAAGTTTGCTAGGCCAAAAAGAACGTTAATCTCACGATTAATAACATTGACGGCGTTAAAATGGGTTTGCGTTAACGCCGTTAATAACGCGTTTAACTGACAGCACTACTTATAATAAAACATTTTGGGACATAATAGATCTTTGCTGTTGTAGCACTGAATAAATCTTAATGCTGAGGGGGTAGACATCGATGTGCCCTCCCCATCTGCAGAGATCTGAGGAGCAGTAACCATGGTAACATAGCAGTAACCATAGTCCTCATAAATCCACAGAATTTAAAATTCCAACAGAAAGAAAGCGGAAGGACACGGAATACACGCATCCGGCGGAATTTCCTGCAGCACCGGAGCAATCCCGGAAGTGGAACGTGAAGGATATAGACTACCTTTAAAACAGGAGACATTTAACTCTCATATACAAATATGTAAATCACACACAAACAAAGACACCGTCTTAATGAGGCGGGAGCCGCCATTTATTGTTATTGAGGAAGTTAACATGGTTAACTGCATTGAAAGTCATACAATGAACCTCTTAAGCTTTGTGAGAGGTCCCTTCCTTTGTCACAGAGAGAAAGCTGTAGGAATATACATACAGTATATCTTATTGGCAAGTAGATATGTTTTAGTAAGTACATTCTCCTCTACCAGGTACTCATGTACAATATACATGTTAAAAAATATAGTTTGTGTGCGATCACCGTTTTTTTTTTTTTCCTTCCTTTTTTTTGTTCAGGATGAAAGGAATCACATTTAAGTGTTAAAGGTTCTTGAATGGCGGTGGAACTGATGAGCACAGTTATTTTTAAATTTTTTTTTTTAATAGCTATCACATACACTTAGGCATATGCATAGAAGGCACGTCTATGCATCTAAAATTGCTTACATGATAAGAAATGGAGAGCAGTTTCATCATCTGGGAAGAAAAACAAAAGAAAGTATCCAAGAACATATGGCTGACACACACACACACACACACACACACACACACACACACACACACACACACACACACGAGAAGAGTACAAACTCATTCGTTTTGACGATAAAACTGCATACAGTACACCACACTGCATAAGATCTCAGTCAGGGGATGGCGTTCACCCGGGAGGAGAGGAATCATTTCAAAGAAACACTTGCTGTGAAGCAGCAGTCTGGCGTTAGCAGAGAGAGTGGGAGGGAGCAGCCCCCCCCCCTCCGAAAAACACACAAACACTGATTTCATGATTTTTAAAAATTGTTACAGAAAGAAAGCTGATCATTCCTGGATCAGTGGTTGTTGAGAACTGTCCCTCAAGGCAAAGAGGAGAGCCACGTGTCTCCTTTTTTTTTTCTCCTTTTTCTCAAATGGAGAGATTCTGAGTCAGCGCTGTTAACAGTTCAGTCGCAAGAGTGCAGTTCCTCAAGGCGTAGTGATGGGAAGACGGAGACAAAAAGAAAATACTTAGGCCATGCGTTTGAAATGAGCATTGTGGATTCTCACAGAATGCAGAAACGAAAACTTTGGACTTCCCTAAATACTGCTGCTGATCGTGACGGTGAAGTTAAAAGGAGGAGTTTTGACATTTTGAGAAATACACTTGCTTGTTATATGAAAAAGATCAATACCTCGCTCTCGTATCTGTACGCCAATAATGACGCTAGGGCTAGCAGGTAATAGCTTAGCTTAGCATAAAGAGAAACTGCTAGCCTGGCTCTGTCTGAAAGTGACAAATCATTTGGACCTTAACTTGGGATTGACTTGTCATTTTAACACTTCTGTTTTTTATATAGATTCAACTGTGGTACTTTTTTAGCTTTAGAGATGCTGGTATGTGGATTTTGGTAGCTTTGGAGAGAGCTAGGCTAGCTGTTTTCACCTGTTAGCTGTCTATGTGCTAAGCTAAGCTAAGCAGCTGCTGACTGTAGCTTCCCATTTAGCGTACAGACATTAGAGGATTCAATCTTCTACATGTTTAGGATTAACTTTAACAGAAAGACAAGATAGAAAGAAAAGTGTACGCATGCGTGTGTGTGCGCGCACGTGCGTGCGTGCGTGCGTGCGTGCGTGAGTATGAACTACTGAATCCAGCTGACTGTCACAGGGCCAACAATCTATAACCACAACAATGACTTTCTATAGTGCCAAAGCTGCGAGATGTGTGAATGCTTCTTTAAACAGTGACTGTTAAAATTAAGTACATGTGGTGTTCAACATAGGCAATGGTACACAAAAGGCATTTCTCTTAAAAAAAAAAAAGCAAGAATGAAAAAAGTAATATGCACTTAAAAAAAACAACCTTTTTTTTGGCAGCCGTGCGTCTGTGGCAATGCCTGCCACTGAGATACTCAACAGACTCCCCTGAAGTCTTATTATATGTCCTCACGCTGACGTTAACATAGCAATGCAGGCGTGGAGAAACTCCTCTTTAAAGCCCGCATTACATTATTTATAAATCCACCAGGTGAATCAAGGCTTGACTGTAACGGTTATGCTGCTAAATAAAAGTGCAGCAATAAGGGCTTTCGGCTTGAGCTCAGGAATGGTTAACTAACAGACACTGTGTATCCCAAATACAAAAAGCACATTTAACCCATGTGGACGACAACAGTTAATTCACACTCTGAACAGCCTGCATTAAAGTTTCTCTTCGAGGCAGTTCTGGCGCAAAAAGAAATAAAGGAATTCATGTTTAGAAGTCAGTGGATTAAATATCAACAGTAAATATGGTATTACACTACAATGCCAATAGTTCTTCATTTAGAAACATTACTCTATATAACACAGTGAAAACTAGACAACTAGCACTGGAAAATTTGCCCCACTTTTGTCCATATATAAGGCCTCGTCTCCCAACGCGTTAAAGGCTGAACAGGCCGAATAGAGACTTCTAATTGGCTGAGAAATGTGGATAAAACCTTTCGTGGTTTTGGCACAGGCCTTTTCAGGAAACTCCTCACTTCCGTCTCCAAAACAAACAATCTACGTAACCTTCCTTTGGTTATTAAACAAAAAATAAACAGAAACATAAAGATGAGCAAAGGTTAGCTAGGTTTTTCCCCCTCTGAGGAGAGTGCTCGCTGTTTGCAGCCCTTGTTGGGGTGAGATTTACGAAGGCTTAACCCAAACTGTTGTTTAGTAGTAGGATTTAGCATGTTAGGCTTCTCAAAGGCTCTTCTGATGATCATCACAGTGGTTTAGAATTCAACTAGAGGGCAAATGTTCATGTAAGATGAGCGAGAACAGGAGGACCCTGGTGTCAGGGTCTCTCTCACGTTTTTTGTGTGTTTCCATTGTTCCATGTCATTACGGTCAAGTCTCAGGCGTCACGGTGTGGCTGGCGAAAAAACTGTCAGGTATCAAGATCCTGAAGGAGACAGAAAGAAAGAGAATAATAGGGGTGTCAATCACACGTTTTATCGCGATACCATATTATATCGATTATTTGGTCAACGATACAATGATCTCTGATATCACAAAGTAGAGGACTGCATTGGGATCCCGCGGGACACAACACAAATATCGCGGGAGCGGGCAGTTTCCACCAGGCTGCGGCTGGGAGCGGGCGGTCCAAAAATAAGACGGTGGGTCCCGGGATTTAGGAGCTCTGCTCCTGATCAGGGCTGTAACCGACTGGTAGGTTCGCCTAGCATGGTTTCATAAGAAAATCAGCAACGCACACGGAGCATCCAGTTAAACACCAGCCAAATGCTTTATTAACACTCTTCTACTCCCTCTCTCTCACTTCTTTCCCGGGGCACTGTGCCCCGCCCCTTTCCCCTACGGCGACCTGAGGGATCCAATCAACAGGGATTAAAGGCCGTTTTACAGTAGCCGCATCCAAGCTTGCGCGCGCCAATGTAACGTCAAAATGACGTAGATCTCGCTGGCGCGCCAGGATTTTGAGTGTGCGAGCAGAAGGCACGCACCACTCCATTTCTTTCAGCGGCGCGCGACAAAGCGGAAACAGGAGGCCTGGACGAGTTCGCAGACAACCGGATGCCAGGACTCTCAGAGTGACTGCAAGTCTCTCTTGTAAACTTACTGGGTTAAGATGAGTTCTTTTATGGTGAATTAAAGGCTTGATCTGACGAAGTAGGTCATCGAATCAAATCGAAGCATTGACGCCAACGCTGCTGCCAGTTCTGCCGTTGTTTACCTTTTTCTTCTTCTTCTAGTCCGTAGAAAGAGCAAAGTCGGTAGCCTTTGCTCATTAGCGCCACCGCTGTTCAGGAGAAGACTGCAACTAGTGTCGCGACCACCACGCGGGAGTATAAATAGTTACGGCGCTCCCGTGACGTCACATTTGCGTGCGCCAGGTTGGGAACGGTCCAGTGTACTGAACGTTTGTCATGAAGTCGGTTAGAGAGTGCGCTAAAAAAACTGGGAAACGAAATGAAATAAAACAACCTGAGCAAAACAAACCACAGTCAACAACACGTTCTAAAATAAGTGAAATAAATAAATGAATATAATGTCACTTTGCCCTTATATTGCACTAGAATAACTTATTATTGCACTTGAATGTAATTATGCACTAGAACGTAATTTCGCTGCTTATTATTGACAGATATGCATATTTATTAATACTACACAATAAAATAAATAGTTTCCCTGCGGGGAGAAGACACAAAATCAATGGTCAATCCATTGACAATCAATCGAATGTTTGCCGTGTGGGCGGGACCCAACACACACGCTGCGGGAACGGGCGACAATGGTCAGAAATCCACCGGGAGCGGCGAGCAGGAGCGGGATTAAAGAAAAAAAACAGTCCGACGCAGGTCTCTATCACAAAGTCTGCCACGATTCGATTCCATTCAATTCAATTCAGGGGCCTGCGACCGTTAGGAGACGATACATGGACCCATTTAACACAATCAGTTACATTTATATACATTTACAAAAAGCAACTCAAATATGATTAGTCAATTTAAATACTAAGCTCTTCCAGACATTTAAATAAAAAACTTTCAAAATAAAGCCGCGTCTTAAAGATGACATGTATGGATATTTTCACTTTGCATGATTAATATTCGATTGTTGAGGATTTCATCGATACATCAATCCAGATCGATGCATCGTTACACCCCTAAAAAAGAAAATTTGGAAATGTGATATTGGAAGGAAGTGCTGAGTTTACATTGTTGTCTTGATAAACTGTAAACATGCAGAATATTGAACATTACTACAACAACACAGTCACACCACACTTGCCAATCTATTGCTTTGAGTTTCACCTTTTAAGAGAAAGAGTTTCTGACATTGAGTTAATTCATTTTAAATCGCTTTCACTTTGCCATTTTATCCAGTTGGAGTTAAGCTGCATAGATGTTTTTGGTTTGGTTTTTTTAAAGATTATTTTTGGGCATTTTAGGCCTTTATTAACAGGACAGCTGAAGAAATGAAAGGGGAGAGAGAGGGGGGAATGGTGCAGCAAAGGGCCGCAGGTCGGAGTTGAACCCGGGCCCGCTGCGTCGAGGAGTAAACCTCTATATATGGGCGCCCGCTCTACCAAGTGAGCTATCCGGGCGCCCAGCTGCATAGATATTTAACATTGAAAATCCTCCAGGGGTTCAAAGGGCATAATTCCACTTTTTAATGGCAGGCTTTTAATGTGAAACATCTGCAGGAAGTCTTCAGTGTTGGTATGACACCCAACACAAAAATGGACAGTTTTTCTAAGTTGAAACAGAATTTAAGGACTGCGGTACAAGCTGAAAACACAAAATCTAACCTAGAATCACCATATGGGGTGGTGATGGCGCAGTAGATATGACACATGCCTTTGGTGTGGGAGACCTGGGTTCGATTCCCACTGCGATACATCAACCAACGTGTCCCTGAGCAAGACACTTAAGCCCTAGTTGCTCCAGAGGGGTGTGGCCTCTGATATATATAGCAATTGTAAGTCTCTTTGGATAAAAGCGTCAGCTAAATGACATGTAATGTAACCATATAAAGTTATGTTAAAAGTTATGGTGAACCACTGAGCAAACAGGAATGATATGAGTGTGGTAGATATGTACATTATGCTAAATGTACCATGTGGACTATTATAATTCAGGTAATTTAAACTCCCTAAATGCTTTTTTTATCAATGTCCAGCCTTTGTTTTTCCCCAGCCAGCTACATTTTTCCTTGAGAATTTACAGTCTCGTATGGTTTTTCTGTATGAGCAGCACGTTATATTTCATTTACCCGGAACTGAAAGAGCACTGGGGTCAAAGGTGAATCTCATCTGTAGCTCTTCTGCTGCTGCATCAGGCCCACGTTCTCATACACTCTGGAGCTGTCCTCCCTCATCCTGCCAACACATACATACACTTGCATGAGAAACTACCGGCGAGGCTTTCTTGACAAGTGGTTTCAATGCAACACCAAACAGTTACAACTGCAGCAATGTACTCACTCTGTGCAGGTGGGAGTAGGAATAGGAGTGCAAGGAGGCAGAGGGCTCTGCTCTCCTCCAGTCAGGTCAGACAAAGAGTACTTGATGTTGGTGTACTCGCGCCCTTTAATCTTACTTTTCTGCAGAGTGGAAAAAAGAAATGTTAAAAACCATGAGCAGGGAAAAATAAATAATGGCGAAAGTGGAAAAAGTGAGGCGTTATCTGCTGCACACCTGTTCCTCCTCTATGCGTCTCTGCAACGTTTCTATGTAGTGCTGTACAGCCATGTAGATGAATCTGTACTGCGCCTCGGTCTGCACCATCCCAGAGCGCTGGGAACGAACCATCTGGATGGTCTTTGGCACGTCGATGTCGCAGTCCACCCCTGCAGCATGGAAACAATATCTTACACTGAGAACATCCTAAGCATTGGTGACAGAAACAAACCCGCCATTACAAGTCTGTAACATACAGCGGCCTGACTGAGAGCCTGTGAAGAGTATAAAACGCTTGTCGGTCCTAAATGTGATTCATCCATGAGTTTGTGTTAGTTCATAGATGGTTCTAAGTGCTAAAGACAAGATAAGCCTTTACCGATCGATCTCTGGGGGGGGGGTTTGAAACAGCACAAGGACAGAAATAAGTACAAATATATGATATAGGTATATAAAATATAAACTTTACAAGAGGAATTAAAGATAAAGATAGAAGGTGGGCGCCCAGATAGCTCAGTTGGTAGAGCGGGCGCCCATATATAGAGGTTTACTCCTTGACTTCGACCTGCAGCCCTTTGCTGCATGTCATCCCCCTCGTAATCATTTCTGAGACAATTAATTGTACGGTAAGATGTGGAATTGTTACAGCTCTAGCAGGACTCACCTTTTTCTCTGATCACATCTATCAGGATGTCAATCACTATAAACGTTCCGGTCCGCCCGATCCCTGCACTGAAAAACACGAGAGAACGTCTTTGGGTTAACATGTTTCCTCCATGCGCGTTCGTGGTGTGTGTTACCGAGGATTTATGGCTCATTAGTTGAAGTGATTTCAGCGCGTGTGTGTACCTGCAGTGTACCGCTATAGGCCCAGCGTCCAGTATGCTCTCCTGCTTCAGGTTGACCTCCTCTAGGAAGTCGAGTACGCCGCCTGGGTCTGTGGGGACTCCGTGGTCCGGCCACGCTCTGAAGTGGTACTGCCAAACTGTACGTTCTGTGTTGCCCTAAAAAAAAAAAACATGCAAGTGGAGAGGTACTTTCAACAGACAAGATAGATTCAAAAACGGTTTAGTTTATTTTAATCAATTAGAGGTGTGAGATTGAAACGTTACGATATTTCTCGTCGAGATAAAAAAAACGTTGTCTCGCGATATCAGTACACAAGTGCAGAATTAGATCGGTACTACTAAGGACCAATTCACATTAAATCAATAAGTGCCAAATTTCGGTACCTGAGAGCACGCAAGTACGAGCTTCCTCTCTGCACGCACACACACACACACACACACACACACACACACACACAGAGGTGTGGTGCAGACGGAGCAAAAGTTACACCGCATCTGCAGTTTGTTAAAGTCACAGTGAGACACGACAATGTGGGTAAAGCAGCAAAAGTTGTGTGGTTACACTTTTCAAAACTTCACGCAGACAGCGTTTGCTGCAATATAATAGAATAGCAAGATCCCTGTGCAGGTAATGTTTAACTTCAGAGACAGACACTGGTGACTGACTGACTGGCACAAGACAAAAGCGTTCATATGCCCTGGTGTCAGACTGACAGGCTGAGGTTGTACAGGCAAAGCAACTTTATTTCTATTGCACCTTTAAGCATCAAGGCAATTTAAAAAGGGCTTTACATTAAAGAGCAAACAAAAATGGCCATGAATGTAAAACAGGGTAACATAGAATAAAAGACAAATACAAGAATAAAAGTTACAGTGCAGTGTAAGAAATTCATATTTTTTTGATTGAAAGGTTGTAGGGAAGTTGTTTGGGAGGAGAGAGGTTAGACGCTGCAGTTATTAGGTCTGAAGAGGTTTGTTATACAGGACAGAAGCCATTTGAGTTTGCGGCAAAACCTTTCACAGTGCTCAGTTTTTCATTTTGTGACTTTCGATTGAATAAAAAGGACTATTTTTCCAGTCATATTTCGTCATTTAAGTTTTCTTTGCTGCGTTCCGGCTGCATGTGCCCCGCAAGCAATTGCCAGAAGCGTGCGTGAAGCGGCTCATGGCTCTCGGCTTCGCTAAAGATCCGCGCCAGGTTTATTTTCACACGAGTCGTGGTTCTCAGCCAAATAGTTTCTGTAGTTTTTACCAAACAAACAGAAGGACTGAAAATCAGGACTATTTTCAGAGGCCGTTTAGTCCACATTTGGTGCTCTTGTGAGTATTTGTGGCAGCAGGACAGCGTATGTGGGATAGAGTCCAAATAAACTATAGTGTGTTTTTAACAACAATTGAAGAGGAATAACATACATCAGGCTTTGGTACACAAACACACTTTGTTAGTCGACATATGTATTGTTAATTTAGGTCTTTTTCTGGGATTTGTTAAGAAGACAAATATAGAATATCAGCGGTTTAATCCTTAAATGTTTTTTTAAAATACTTTAGATTGACATTTATTGGGCGCCTGGGTAGCCAGTTGGTAGAGCGGGCATCCATATATATATATATATATATATATATATATATACACACACACATACATATTTACTTTACCGTTTGCTGCATGTCGTTCCCCCCTCTCTCCCCCCTTTCATGTCTTCAGCTGTCCTGTCAAAATAATGGCCTAAAAATGCCTCTTAAATTTTCTTCACATTTATTGTTATGTAGCTCTGTGACCTTTTCCCCCTCAAATTAATACTGTGAAATGTTTGTGGATAAATATTTGTAAAGAAAAGATTTTTTTTTTTAATTCCTTCAAGTAGGTTTTCTGTCATCTTAACATGTGGAAAGTATTTTTCTATTGGCGGTATTTCAATTTGTTGACTTTGTAGGCTCACGTGGAGTCCATCTTAGAGTGGATTAATTTAACAAGGTTTAAAGTCTGTTTTCAGTACAACAAAAAAAAAGATATTTCCAAGAGCACATGCTGCAGCAATGTTGGACTTGGACTGCTCCATCAGAATCTGTTTAGTGCTGCACACAGCAGCACGATGACACTCACTAGTGCCATCTAGTGAAACGGCATCTAACGTCTTTCCCTCCTATTTAGGAATAAGGAAAAATCTATACATTAAAGTGCTCATATTATGCTCATTTTCAGGTTCATAATTCTATTTAGAGGTTATATCAGAATAGGTTTACATGGTTTCATTTTCAAAAAACACCATATTGTTGTTGTACTGCACATTGCTGCAGCTCCTCTTTTCACCCTGTGTGTTGAGCTCTCTGTTTTAGCTACAGAGTGAGACCTCTCACTTCTGTTCATCTTTGTTGGGAGTCGCACATGCTCAGTAGCTAGGTAAGGACTACTAGCCAGTCAGAAGCAGAGTATGAGGGCGTGCCCTGACAGTAGCTAGGTAAGGACTACTAGCCAGTCAGAAGCAGAGTATGAGGGCGTGCCATGCTAGCAGCTAGGTGAGCATTATAACGTGTGTTCCAAAGTGACCACGTTTGTCTCTGAAGTAAAGGCTGGACTACAACAGAGCTGTTTGGAGCAGTTTGTGAACAGTGTTTTCTGTTGGAGATGGTAAGTCCCTTTGGGGTGGACTTTGGGCTTTTTCACTTTGTAAACCTATAACATGCACAAAAAAGATATATAACACAATAAAGGAAAGGGGAAACGCCAAAAAGCATAATATGAGCACTTTAACATTAAAGTGAAGTCTATGAGCTTCTACTTTCTACACACAAACACAACTTACCTGTCCGACTTTGGACAGTTTGAGTTCTCTTAAGATGTAGTCGTGTGCAGACGTCTCTCTGACGTTGCGAACACGCATGGCGCCGTACTCCTTCAGAGCCGACATGTCCGGCCAGTACTTCACACATTTACTCTGTGGAGACACGATAACATTCACTTTGACGTGTTTTCTCTGATGCTGCTGTCAAATGAGCAGTGGTGGAAGAAGTACTCCGATCTTTTACCTAAGTAAAAGTAGCAATACCACAGTGTAGAAATACTCTGTGGTATTGCTATATTATACCAAAGGAAATAGATCTGAGTACTTCTTCCACCACTGGTGACTGACACAAAAACCTGATATTGATAAACTGTAGCTGCATTGGAAATATATTGATGCAACAATGTCATTGCTTAGCTAGTATTCAGGAATAACAACAGTAGTACACCGTACACAGTAGTAATGGTTTTTTAGAGTGGACTGACATTAAGTCACAGCTCAGTATGTAATCTGTTTTGCTCACCTTTCCTCTCTCCACCTCTTTGGTGGTCATGACGATGACTCGAGAGTTCACCTGAAACACCATCCTCCAGAAGTCACTGATGGTGGTCTGCAGACAGCCCTGAGTGGCGATGTAGCTCTTCTTCGCCTTTGTACTGTTACACTTTGGGTCCAGCTCCGGCTGCACACACACAAACACACAAAGAGACAGACAGACAGCTGAATACTGAAAATGAACACAAATACAGCACATGCACTCCAAACACGAGCACAAACTGACTGAAACACAAGCTGGCCAAGGGCACAACAAATGATGTATTTGTGTGTGTGTGTGTGTGTGTGTGTGTGTGTGTGTGTGTGTGTGTGTGTGTGTGTGTGTATGTCCCTGAGAATGAAGTGAGTTTACCACGACAGCAGATGCTACCTCGATGAGATTGGCGTTGATGTAGTCAGAGCCTGGCTCATTTGGGTCCCTGTCATTCAGCACCACACGCGTGTGGTCGACTGGAAACAGAAACAAAGAAGGTTGTTAAAAAAAAAAAAGAAAAGAAAAAAAAAAGTGAAATGTTGTTATAGAATGAAAGAGCAGTCCGGGTTTTCTCACAAGGCAGAATGTTCTTGTATCTGTTCTTGTTTTTGTTCTCTGCTCTCTGGCCCTCTTTGCGACTGTAGAGCAGCTTGCACTCTTGCTGCTGCAACGTCTGGATGGAAAAAATAAAAAAGAGAGGATATATGTTATTTTTTAACAGCTGTATACTACTTACCCTGTATTGATGCGATAGGATTGCTGGCTTAGGTTAAACCCTTTGCAAAACATAGCACTCTTTTATTAATTTAATAACGACAAAAAGAACAGAATATACTACTTTTAAGGATTTTTTCAGGGCTAAATTACCCAATTAACAAGGTATTGGATCGGTGCATAGACTTGCTGATACTGATATCAGCATTTTAGGTTGTATCAGGTATCGGAACAATTCTAAAGATAAGTTGTTAAATGGTTTGTGTATGCTGTCAATTACAGATTTTTTTAGAAAGTCAGAATTGTCCAAGAAATTTGCAATCGGTGCACCTCTACAAAAAATAAACACAAACTAGGGCAGGTGAGCTGCAGCATGAAACAACAATAGGGCTGCACAATATGTCGTTCTTTTCTATCGTCATGGCAATATCAACTTGCGCAATATACATATCGGGAAAGGCTGCAACACGCGATAGACACTCAGATTTTTTGTGTAAAGAAATTATATATATATATATATATATATATATATATATATATATATATATATATATATATATATATATATATATATATATATATATATATATATATATATATATATATATATATGTGTGTGTGTGTGTGTGTGTGTGTGTGTGTGTGTGTGTGTCAGCCAGTCAACTTAAGCTAATGTTAGCTTCATAGAGATTGTAAGATTTCCCAAACTGAATAACTACAGCACATATAAACACCAAACTGCTGTGCTAACTTAATCTTGTTATAACTAAGCTCTGCTGAAAAAAGTAATTTTTCCATCGACCGATTTAGCTTTACGTCCGCGAAAATCACATGTAGCAGCTATTTTCAAGATAGCGCTGTGGTTCCTGAATTGCGCTAACGTTACATGAATACAAATGTTTTGAAACATTTTTATTTTTTTTTTTATTTCAACTCCGTATGTTGACACAAAACTTGCGGAGTGATATTTTAAGTGATGCGCCAGGTGTGCTCAAATGGCTCTGGGTGTGCTGTCATTTGAGCACGTTCTTAATGTCTAGTAGACCAATCAGATTGTCTGGTCGGCTCTACTTGTTTTATAATCATAGTCGTATCATGCAGCCCTACACAACAACAGAACCACTCACCTCAAATTCTTCCCAGAAGCCCTGTTTGACCTTGTCTGTGGCCTCCGCTAGTTTGCTCAGCTCTCTAACTCGACTTTCAATCTCGGCAGCGTTAATACGAGTAGTGTTCAGGGGCTGGGGAGGAGAGCAGGGGTCAGCACCAGAAATTACAATCAGGGAAAAAGCGGCCTTAGCTTACAGTGAATACATTTCAAACAGACATGTGAGGTACCTGTTTGAGCTGAAGCACAGTGCCCAGAGTTTCCACCATCGGATTCTTTTTGTAGTGCTCTACCAAGTCGGTGAGGGAGTCAAACTTCTCCCCTCCGCCCACGTCGTACTTCAGGTCGTGCTAAAGAAGAAGCCACATCGGTCAATCAATCAATCCTATTTTATTAAAATAGTAAAATCACTATTAAACATGGTCTCAGTGCACTTTACAATTAAAAAAAGGAACAAAGAAATAACAGACAGCAACAAAACAATTGAACAGCATTAAAGCAGTAATAATAAACAATACAAAACCAGCAACATAATAATCTAGTGAACATAGTCAAGTATGTATGACTGGGTAACCTGCTGCAGCTGAGGCCTGGCATTCTTTATCCAGGAACATTTTAAACTTCATATCGCAGAGCGTCTTTAAACTGATATTATCTGTTGCCCTTCTCCTTGTGCTGTAATACATTTTCTTTTGGTTAAATGTAGGAAGGCAGGAAAACGCGGCGGTGATGAGGAGTGCGTTTACCTGGCAGCGGATCATGACATGAGTGACTTTGGGTTTGCTGTCACTGCTGTCCGTCTTGTCATCTCCTGTCCTGACAGACAGAACAAAATCCCCGGGGTGGCTCTGGCTCTCCCTCACCAGGAAGCTGCCGTTCTTCCCTTTCTCCGTCAGCAGCTTCTCGGCCTCCCGGCCCGACAAGTGACCGTGGAACCATCTGGTAAGAAGACACACACGCACACAAGGGTAAAAACGTGTTTCCACTGGACTTAACTCGCTAACAAAAACTCACACTCTTTAACCTTTTTTTTCTTTTCTTTTATTTATAGGTTCAACTCCAGTCAAACTTATTTGTCCCCAGAGGGGCAGTTGGTTTTGCTTCTTTAAAGCCGCAGCCGAGCTCGCGCGCAAATGACATAGATCTCGCTGGCGCGCCAGGATTTTGAGTGCGCGACCAGATGGCGAGAAAAGAGCCATGTACAATTTCTTAAGTATGGAGAAGAGTAAATATGAAATCTGCATATCAATACCTCAGAGAATGTGTACTGAATGGAGCTGCTTTCAATGTCAAAATGTAGCTACAGGAATGTTTTGCTGCGAGTTGCATTCGCCGCTTCCTCACTGCTGCAACTAAATGTTGCCGAGGCAGACTCTTACTAATAGTATTATTAGTATTAATAGGTCTTTGTCTGTAAATTAACAACAATATTATACAAAATGTTTTGTTTTCTTGTTTCCAGGCCCCAAACACAGCTGATCTTGAGGTAAAAACTGCAGCTAAAGACATGTTGAAGCTTTAACATCTAAAACCCTGTCTGCTTGACACAAACACAATCGATTTGTATTATCCTTTGTTGTAATTCCTTCAAACTGACCATCACACAAATCTGTAATTAACAAATCAAATCAATTCAAACTCATAATTTCTAAAAACAGCAAACATCCAAGCAAAAACTACAACATCCAGCGCCGTCACCCACCTCTCAGATGTGGGGTCCGCACAGTTGAGTGGATACTTGAGCTCAATAACATCTCCGTTTTTCTCTTTCAGTTGGCCGTGATGCTCCATGTAATACTGCACCAGCTCAGCCAGAGTGGCAAACTTCTCCCCACCATAAAGGTCATAGTAGTCTCCTGTGTTCTGGATCTTAATGTGGGTGACCGCTCCATTTCGCCTGCAGAAAACAAGAAACGATCATTTAGAGAAAAGCTGCTGTAAGGGGGGCAACAACATTATCGTCACCACCAGGGACACAAACATAGGGCTGGGAAATCAATCGATGTTGATCGCGATTTTCGATTTCAACCCTAAAGATCACAAAAAAAAAACAACGTAATCCAAAAAAAATATTATTTTGCAAGTAAACTCTTATTGTCTTGTGTTCTGAATTTTTTTTTAAAAGAAGTTAAAACAGGAAAAGTATGAAGGGAAATTTCACAGTTCAAGGTGTTTTCACTGTTAATTCGTTTAACTGTTTCCCCCGTTTTTTAACTTCAATAAATGCAACATCTTTCCAAAAGTCAATGAGTAATTGTGTTAAATAATCGTGACTTCAATATTGACCAAAATAATTGTGATTAGGATTTTTTCCATAATCGAGCAGCCCTAAAACAGACTCCAACAGGAAGCTAAATAATCCAGCCACTATGTAACGTATCTTCTCATAGAGATCCTGGCCTGCGCTTGTAATTGTCTGTGTTTGGGATGTTTCTGGGTGTCAGCCTGCACACTGCCTGCGTGGTGTGAGCGTGGCGTTTCTGTTGCGTGGCGTTTTCTATGTCTTTGCACACCAGAAACGCATCTGACGCTGCGCTGCTGCTAGCCTTGTCTGTACACATGTATGTTTCCCATTGATTTACTGCACTCAAGCAGTAGTACACTTCATGTTAAACATAAATATATACTGATTTTATTATAGCAAAGACTACATATTTTTTTTTTAATTACATTTATATCTGCATTTATGTCAAAATCTCGAGACTTTCAAACATCAACATGTCATTTATTAATATGTATTAGTGTCAAAATGACATATAAACATCTTTTCCTATTCTATTTTGCCTGGAAACGCTTGCGTGTCGCGTGAAAAATAGGCGTTGGTGCCATTTCTACATGCACGCGTTTTCGGCGCAGCTCGAGCCGCGCCTGAGACGTGCGTGTCACGCAGGCAGTGTGCAAGCTCTAAAATATAATAATAATATAAAATAAAAACAGACACGCCACGCAGCTGACACGCTCACGCCACGCAGCCAGTGTGCAGGAGCCCTTAGAGCACTGGGTGTGTAGACCCCACACATGCACAAGCACACATTCAAGAGGAAGCTAAAAAAATGACAGACACAGCACCGGAAAAAATGTAAATACAGCGAGGGCGAACCGCCAAAGACATCTCATTCAGTTAAATGTGGAAGACTCTAAATATATCAGTACTGCAGTCATAATGACCTTATATTTTGACAGGAAATTACTAAAAACATCTCAGTTGGCTTGTTCAACATAAAACTGTATAAAACTGCATCTCGTCATCTGCAACTATTTCATAACAGATTCTCATTTTTCAAGCACACATGCCAAACATTACAAAGCTCCTCAAATATGAGGATTTGCTTCTTTTCTTTGTCCAATGAGGAGAGTTTAAACTGAATAAATTTGTCAGCCAGTTCTCACATTACTTCGTGACAGAATATAGAACGATTAATCAAGAGAATAATCCTTAGCTGCGGCCCTAATTGCATCATTAGGTTTGTATGCTGCAGCCCTTCAGATGCAGAGTGCATGTATTATGATTAAAGTTCTAAATTGTTTTAACACAGAGTCACAGGCACCACGTGGCTGCCATTGATATTTGCAGAAGATGAGACATTTTATTTTTTGCTGTTTTATTATTCATAAGGCACTTAGATGCAATTTCTTGAAAGGAAAACCCCAGGGTTTGTAAGACACAAACCAGATACAGACGGCATAGACTGTTGAGTCATTGTAGGTGACCACCAGTATCTCGGAAAAAAGAAAAAGGAGAACTTGTGGCAGGTCTGAAGTGCAGCAGCACGTAACCCTGAATGACTTCTGGTTAAGCCTGGCTGAATGAGCCCAAAAAGACACTGAGACGTGTGCTGGTTTGTACTAGCAGCGACGAGTCTCCCTTCTGCAAATGTCTGCGTTTCCATCAGAGGAGCGTGACTTTCATTTCCATATGAAGTAAATATGGCGAGATGAGACACTGTGCAGCTAAAAAATGAGACTTGAGACAAAAATAGCAGTGGCTACATCAGCTAAACTGAGTTAATGATACGTCATCTTAAAAATGTATGACTCAACAGGCCCTGAGATAAAACCACAAACTTTTTTTTTTTATTATTAGTCTGGTCTTCCTTCTTTGGATAAAGCTGGTTTCACACTTTCAGGGTGGAAGACTTGGGTGCACATATTTGGTGGGGGTTTAGGGTTCCTTCCTCAAGAAAGTTACTTTTTTTTAATAAAAAAAAAAGAAGAAGAAAATAAAAAAGCAGCTTAGATTAGCTTCAGATAATTGAAGACAAAACTTGCTAAAGTAGTCCACTGGGGAGCAACTACAATCATCAGATCTGAGTCGTTAAATCAAGTTATTTAGTTAGTTTTGATGCTCACATTGAATTTACATTCATTCGGCTTGGGTGCTCCCCAAAACGCCTTGGGTGCTGCACCTAAAACTTATAGTGGTATGGAAAACCCTGCACTATCATTTCACATAGTTATTGTTTAAGATGGAGTAGAATTCAGAGGAGGTTATTTTTGTTATTATTCTAGAAGCCTCATTTAATAATAGTGTTAATATTACAGCACATGATTGTCATGATGTCAAATGTTTGAGCAAAAGAATTGCCAATTTAAACATCCAGAGCAACATTATCTGTAAGTTGTGTTCAATGTTTTATGTTTCTGCAGAACAGGAACCTGCTGGAAACCAGTTTTTAAACTGAGTCAGGCCTGTTTATACTGTAACTTAATGTTACTTTTAACTTTCCTGTAAAATAAATGAAATGAAATCATTTATTTGGAGTCGTTTTTTCTGTCCACCTGATAAATGCAAGTCCAACATTTAAACTCATTTTAGCCTACACCGTGAAATATCTGGCTCTTTAGCTGCTAGATGTTTATCAGCAAGTCGCTTACTACAGTATGTCTGTTCATAGTTTGGTGCCTAGCAGTATAGTGTATAGTAGTCTATAGCCATGACGTTCCACTTCTGGGATTGCTTCGTTGCCGCAGGAAATTCTGCCGGATTTCACTCTTTTCGCCGATGTCCGTCACCTTTCTCTTTCTTTGTGTTGGCGTTCTAACCTCCGGTGGATTTATGAGGACTATGGTTAACTTTGTTTTATGATAATAAAGAGGCACAATTTATTTCAAAGGCTGCGTATTTGTGTTACTACATTATATGGGTCATATGACAGTGATATAACCAAAAGATGTCAACTTTATTTGTTTCAAAAAGCAATACCTAAAACAATGATGTTGTTAATCGCAATTATTTCTGTGACAATTAATTATACAGCAAAATGTGGAATTGGTACAGCTCTAGTGTACGCTGCATTGTACGCTCATGAATGCCATCACTTACCGTACTGAGAGGGTAAAGTCTCCTGGATTACTCTTACTGGGTCGGGCTAAAAAGCTCCCATCCACTCCCCGAGTCAGCAGGAGGTTTTCAGCCTCCACACCTGTGATGTTGGGGTGAAACCACCTGAAAGGAGGAGTAAAGCAACGATCAGCCTGCAAGGCTGCGTCCACAATCTGTACTGTAGTCACTCCCTTTCTCAAAATATTGACTAAGAAAGCATCGTGCATGGCATGTACACTACTTTTTCTAAAAAAACAATTGATAAGATGCAAAAACTGAAGTTGCACTAGAGCTGGGCAATATATCGATATCGTGATATGAGACTAGACATCGTCTTAGATTTTGGATATCGTAATATGACATAAGTGGTGTCATTTCCTGGTTTTAAAGGCTGCATTACAGTAAAGTGATGCAACTTACCAGACTGCTCTAGCTGTTCTATTATTTGCTTTTACCCACTTAGTCATTATATCCACATTACTGATGATTATTTATCAAAAATCTCATTGTGTAAAATTTTGTGAAAAGCACCAATAGTCAACACTACAATATCGTTGCGGTATCGATATCGAGGTATTTGATCAAAAATATCATGATATTTGATTTTCTCCACCTCTAAGTTGCACTATAACTACACGTTTCAAATGTTTAATGTTCCAGCAGGGACATTTGTCTAGTAGTAAGGTAAAACACAAAAACACACGAAGACTGTATCATAAACCATAGTAAAACACACAAAAACATATTTAACATAAAACATGTGTGTGCCAACTCCGTCTCACTTTATTTTGTTCTGTCTTTTTCAGTATTGAGGCTCCTTTGCATCTTTTTTTTTCTCTCCAATTCTTCCCCCACCTCAAGACTGTCCGTAGTTTTGTTAATTTCTGTGCTTCAGCCAAACTGACATTCAGCCAGTCATTTTGTCCATAACGGTCCTTACACTGCATGTTGTCTCCCTCTTCGTGAATACAGTACCCTTCAGTGTTGTGTGTGTGTGTGTGTGTGTGTGTGTGTGTGTGTGTGTGTGTGTGTGTTTGTACAAGCAGTGTGTCCTCTCTCCATGTCTTCAGTACTTGTTTTAAATCTTTATTTTTCTCTTTCTATGTTCATTAATGTGCACCAAAACACAAAACTACAAAAGTGTTAGCATCTAAATATGATTTAAAGTACCAAAAGTGAAAGTACTCATTATGCTAAAAAGGGTTAATTTCAGAATTTTGGTCCTGAGGATATTTTGTTGTCTTTCACTTAAAATGACTGTTTACTGCCTAGTATTGTCATTATGTTCCTCCATATTGTAGTTCTACTACCGTATCTACTTTCTACTGTGTATATATGACAGATAGTAACAGTGTTTACTAACCTAAACATCCTCTGACTGGGCTCTAACGTTAAGTTGCCGGTGTATGCTAAATGAAGCGGTCTTTAGCTAACTAGCTATTAATTTTTTCTCCAGAAACGTCGACACACTCTGAGCTTGTTGAGGCACACACAAACATCCAAACAGCTGAGTTTAGTTCAAAGTTAGCTCGCTTAGCTAACACAATCAGCAGACACTGTTTTCCAGACTTAACGTTACCTCCGAGATGTCATTTTTGTCGTTCCTCACTTCCTCGCTGGCAGTTAGCAGTAGCTACAATTAGCTGGCTAACGTTTCGGACCGTTTCCGCTTCAATCACAGAATAAAGTGCTTCATCGGTTCACCCCCGGTCAAAGCGGGCACCGAAATATAGGCATCGAAACAAAAATTGTATGCGTTACCAAAAAAAAGTCTCTAGGCCTCGGCCCCGGAGACTTCACAGCAAATCGATTATTGGACGTCACCAAACATGCGACAAAATAGAGTGTGCGCGGATTATGCTGCATTAATGTAGTGTCTGAATAATCGGAAAAGTGACCTCCAAATGGGAAGATTCACGTGAAAGTCGGTGAAAGAGAGGTTTATCGAAACAAAACTCGTCTCAATTGCTGTCTTATTTTTTTAAGGTCTCCTATAGTGACCATATCAATGTAGTTATTGATGAAAATGTCAAAATGTATTTGGAGTCCGCCTATTGGAAGTTGGAAGAATGCCTTTCCAACTCGGGAAAGGGGAATATCCGAGGAGAACCTAAATACAGCATTATTTCACACTGGGCGGCCGTTCTTCGCTGCCGCTTTGCCGCTTTTACATAAAGAGAAATATAATACATAAAGAGAGTTTTGTCCGATCAATAGACAGTGAGACATAAATTAAAGAGTCCTATCACTTTCTCTTCGCGCATGCTCATTGATAACGTATCCTATTTTATATTTACACGGGTACAACAAGCGGTAAACGGATTGTTCGCCGCTCCAGCGTAAAAAACCGAAACATTCCGCAGCCCACCGCGGAAACCGCACAAACACAGAAAGTAGCCTAACGTTGTAGCTTTCGTATTTTTAATGTAAAACTTTCCATTTTATATTTAAGGTAGGCTATGTCTCCTCGTATAATAAACCTGATTCTGATGCTGATTATCCAAGAAGTCGCCGCAATCTTCTGTTGATCTAATAATAATAATTAATTTACTAATTTATACTTACAACTGATATATAAAATAAAACGTATTCAGGCTATAATTGAAACATTTAATTTTGTTTTTCAGCAGTTTTTGGCAAACTCAAGACAGCTCAATTACCTAAAATAAGATAGACTTTATTAATCCCACACTGGGGAATTTCCTGTGCTACAGCAGCTCAAATGAAGAAAAATTACACACATCAGTATAACACAAATACACATTAAGTAGACGTAGGAGCAAACATATACATGAAGTATAAGAAATAGAAAAAAATAGAATTAGTTATAATAATAATAAAACAAACATATTTACACAATATATATTTTCAATTGATGAATTCATAATCCAAAAACATCATAATTAATAGTAAAACACTGACAGGGAACATTTAACTGCACAATCAATACATTTTTGCATTTTTCAGACTGGATACAGACTTAACTTCAGTGAGATTTTGAATGCAGTACTTTTCCTTGTAATGGAGTATTTTAACCCTTGTGTTGACTACGGGTCAAATTGACCCATTTTCAATTTTTGTTTTATATCAGAAAATATGGGACGTAGAAATAAGCGCTGAAAATGTGTAGAAGAAAAATTTAAAAATTTAAAACGTTGGAAAAAGCAAAAACAAACTGTCAAAAAAAACTTTTTTTCAAGGTTGACAGGAGGACAACACAAGTGTGGTATGAGTACTTTTACTAAAGTAAACCACTGACAGAGGTTGATGTAATGCTCTGCTCAGAACAAGTAAAAAGTCACTTTTGGCTACATAGTCCGATATATCTATATATTTATCTTTATTTATCTGTAGTTTATTGTTGTTTACTGTTTGTTTACTTTTTGTAAAAATATTTAGCTAAAAGTTTATTGTTATTGTTATTCTTATACTGTATTTTTTCTATACTGTATTTTTTTGCTGCTAAAATCTGCTGCTGGATATCCAATTTCCTTGCGGGAGTCATCCCAAAAGGATCAATAAAGAGAAGTCTAAGTCATTTTGACAGCATTGTGCCTCGCATTCTAGTAGGTTTGGCCCTCGCCGGCTGCCGTTTAAGCCTGTACGTGGCATTCAGAGACTAACGTTACACACAGCAGCCGAGGCTGGTGTGGCTCCGCTCCTGCAACAACTCACTCATACAGACTGACATCCTGCACTCCTACAGGATACACTGAAGCAAGGAAGCTCTTTAAATCACCAGACTTGTTGTGACGCCCGCAATAAAGCATTTAGAAACATGTTTACCGTGTCGGAGCTGGTTGTCTTGCTGGCCGTCCTGTCCGCCACTGCGTCCGGCTACTTCGTTAGCATAGACGCCCATGCCGATGAGTGCTTCTACGAGCGGGTCAACTCCGGCACAAAGATGGGCCTCATGTTTGAGGTTGCCGAAGGAGGCTTCCTGGACATCGATGTCGAGGTGAGATACTTCACTGAGATAATAAACATGCCACCTAATATGGAGAAATAGGTTTGTTTTTTCTCCTAATGTGTGAGTGTGATATAGGCCTGTGCTAGCTAACGTTAGCTGCCGACGTCTCTGCGTAACGTCAACTGAAACTAACGTTAGTTGATGGTCATCAACTGATTTTAATTTAAACATTTGAATGTCTGCATCAAATTATTATTCGACCAGCGTTCTGTTATTAAGTGCGTGAACATGTTGATTTAATTATTCATAAGGATACAGGAAGTGCAGCGTTAGCATTATGTCCGGGCTAAATTGTGCCATCAAACTATGTACGTTAACGTTAGCCAATATGGTGTTTTAGCATCACCTAAAAAAAACATCACCTCCTTCTGACTTGTTTTCTGTGGAAACGTTACTGTATTTTAACGTGCAACGGAGTGTTTTGTGTACACAGATGTTGCTGCCATATGTTACAACAGTGCCACCAATTAACCATGTCAGATGTTGCTATACATTTTAGTACTAAACAATGTAAATATGTCAAATATACGCTGGATATACTGTCATAACCAACAACCTCATATTTATTCCAGCACCATTTGTACTTTTGCATTGCCCTGTTGCCTTACAGTTTACAATCCTCATAGAGCTGTATTAGTCTACATTTATGTATTTTTATATACAGACATATCTGTACATTGTAGTCAAATGTTTGTTTACATTGTTCAGCCTCTTGTTTGTTTTTAGCCATACGTCTATAATGGCTCTGTGGATGTACTTTAAGAGCAACAAAAAGCCAGAGTCAAACACTTACTTGGCCATTATAGTGGATTCTGATACATGCTTCTTTTTTTTTTCGTGCCCTCATGCAGCAGTGATCTTTACTCATATTTTTGTTTTCTTTTGTCCTTCCCAGATAACAGGGCCTGATGGTAAGCAGATTTACAAAGGTGACAGAGAGTCCAGCGGGAAATACTCGGTGGCAGCACACATGGACGGAACCTACAAGTTCTGCTTCAGCAACAAGATGTCCACCATGACACCCAAGATCGTCATGTTCACGATTGATATTGGAGAGGCCCCCAAAGGCCAGGACATGGAGACAGAAGGTACATAAATGTGTGGGTTTATGCATATGTCTGTGTACAGAGAGAGAAATTAAAGAATTTCATAGCAATATATCATCAGCCAGCCTTTACAGATAGATCATGCAGATAGCAAACCGGTTGCTCTGTCTGTTTTCTGCTGATCTTGTTACCTTTTTTGACTTTGTTTTGGGCACTCTGTTCCTCTTTGTAGGTGGTGACAACTGGGATGGTAGGGCACAGGGCTAAAACTGCTGTTGTGAAATAGTTTTGAGTTTGCGATGCACTGCTAGTTTCCTCTAACCAGTGTTGTTTCCATAGTATAAACTAATAGTGCATTTCTACAATACATAGGAAGTTGTATTGTTTGTGAATGGCTTGACTATTGGCACAGTGAGAACATGATGATCTATAAATGTCGCTGGTGATGGGGGGGGGGGGCATCACCTGCGACATAAGCCACAATTACAAAACTGTTATGCATGTATTGCATATCTCCACGCATGTTTTATTGTTTGCACATCACCTGTGTCGCGGCTTATTACTGATGGTTACTTTCACCCGTTTCAGCCCACCAAAACAAGCTGGAGGAGATGATCAACGAGCTGGCAGTTGCTATGACAGCTGTAAAGCATGAACAGGAGTACATGGAGGTTCGCGAGAGGATACACAGAGCAAGTGAGTCCAGAGCCAATATGAAGAACATGTACAAAGAACCAGTTTGTCGTTTTGAAATTGTTTGAGTGGAAATTAAAAATACCGTCTCTCTCTCTCTCTTTCTTTCTAGTCAACGACAACACAAACAGCAGAGTGGTGCTGTGGTCATTCTTTGAAGCTCTGGTTCTGGTGGCAATGACACTTGGACAGATTTACTACCTGAAGAGATTTTTTGAAGTACGACGAGTAGTTTAGTGCGATTAAATGATCCCTCTGTGTCCTCCACTGATTTTTCTCCAACACCAAGACAGTTATTTACACTCTGGAAATGAGACTGGCAGATTTGAGTAAAGCCTGATTGGATTTCAGATGTTTTGTTCTCCTGTTAACCTATTTGGTTCCTTCTTTATAAATGTAATTAGTGTGCGTTTGGAACGAATGGCCAAAAGATTCTGGGATAGATGTCAGTTAAGTTTATTAGTTCCTTTTTTATGTTTTTTTTTTGTCCAATATTGTTAATTACAGTTAGTACAAATAATTTGCCAGTACAGTTTTACCTGTGTGAATGACTGTAAGGCTCATAATTTTAAGTAAAGGTCAGAAGACTTAGAAACTCACATAAATGGATCGGCACGTGTGGAGTTCCCACAGGAGAATGAAGATTTAAAATGGGACCCTTTTCAAATGGTAAAAAAGACAAACATGAAAACAGTGCATTTGATTTTTTTTTTGATCTGAGATGCAGGGGGTTTTGTTTCTTGGTCTAAGCCGAGTCGGACAATGTACTCCCAGATATGTGATATCTGTACATTGTGTTTATGCTCTCAGACAACAAATTGCACTCCTGATAAATGCATCTAAATACCTGAAGGGTTTACACTGCAGCTGATTTTCAAGGGAAAATGTACAACTTCTAGCTGTGTGTTGATTCTTAGCGATCTGTGCTGCAGGAGACGGGGGGGGGGGGGCTTCAGTGGACATCTTTTGCAGGGAAACTATGTAGTTCAGAAAATGGCAACAGGCAAGTGGTTTCTTGGCCGTAAGAGTTCACAAGTTAATTTCATTTTTACGCTTATTTGAAAACTTCCAACGCTACTTTAGCAGTAAGACCTTAGAAGAGCTGAGGCAGGGTTGGATTTTAAACTGAACTACTTGGGAGTGGAACTCCAAAGCAAAGTGTCGAGAAATACTGAAATACACGTTACATGTTGATTGAGGCTGGTTGGGGGCGGGGGGGTGGGGGTGTGACACCTAATGACTGCTGTGTGCTTTAGTTGCTTCTACTATAGCTCTTTTGTTGGGGTTAGGGATTTTAAATTATATAATTGTATACAAATTTGAACCAGTTTTTTTTTTCATGGAGCATATCCTGTGACATGCAACTGTTTGGATGATGCCTTTCAAATTAATCTTTTACCCGTTTGTTTCCACATCAAGGTAAAAAAAAGTACGTCCAAGGCAGTAGCTTCACATCTATCACACAGCTGCAACATCCTAAGTGCTGCGTGTCACTGAATATGCTCCCGTTTTGTATTAAAAACAATCTTTGGTGAGCTCTGGCAGGTGCTCTGTACACAGTCTCTCCTTTTTGTGATTACAAACGACTAAATCTGATAAATGGATCTGTACAAATGTAGAATGGTTGTCTGTGGAGAAAAAAAAGCCCCAGGTTTCATAATAAAGCCAATATTCTGTACAATTACTTGGATGTCTTTTTAAATGGGTGGTGATGTCTTATCAAGAAAGTTTGACTGCAAGTTGTCTAACTTAATGGTTTTTAAACTGGGTGGAGTTCATGACCAAGGGGATAACAGGAAATTAAAGTTGACAGTTTTCACAGCCGGCAGCTGTGTTAAAATAAATTGCCTGTAATATTGCAGTCATAGCTGGACCTGAGCCAGCGTTAATTTAAATTGTTTAATTTTGTTTTTCCTGCTATGAAGAGTCGAAATGTTTGCCAAATGATCATAGAATCTGACTCAACTTGTTGAGTGCTGTGATGAGGTAATATAGCAACAACACGCACAAGCTTCTTTTCAACCTGTAAA
Organism: Sander lucioperca; assembly: GCF_008315115.2. Lineage (NCBI taxonomy): Eukaryota > Metazoa > Chordata > Actinopteri > Perciformes > Percidae > Sander > Sander lucioperca. The sequence goes on from NC_050186.1 coordinate 12,815,623, forward strand.
TATTAAATACAATAAAATCTTACGAGTTCGAATGCAGGACTTGTAATAGCATTTTAACAATGTCCTATTGCCACTATAACAAAAGGACTGTTTTGGCAGAACCGTATTAAAAATAGTTCCTACGTGAAACTGCTCACAACCAGGTCTGTGGATTAACTCGAATAACTATCATGATTTCTGGAAAGAGCCATTGCTGTTGAGATTTACTAAACAAAAATATGACAATTGGAGCACCACAAGCCGCCGGGGCTATCTAGTTCCATTATAGACATCTCTACGGCCGGTGTCTCCAACACTGGGCAACTCACACCAAAAACATATCTTGATTGATAAACAGCACTACAGGTAAGAGGGAAAATATGAATTTTGGATTTTGGGGTGAACTTTCCTTTCAAGTAACCTTTTTAAAAGGCAGGATTTATACTTGTAGCAGAGTATTTTTACAGCGTGGTATTAGTACTTTTACTTCAGTAAGTGACGAACACTACTTCCACTGCAATTACAATACAACAATAAAATAACTAGAGATGTTCCAATACCAGTATCAGTATCAGTATCGGCTCCGATACTGCCTAAAATGCTGGTATCGGTATTGGGAAGTACTGGAGTTCATGCACCGATCTGATACCACGTAACAAAACCCTAAAGAAAATCTACGTTAAAGTAGTTTATTTATGTTCTTTTTCCGTTATAACTGTCAAACTGGAGAATAAAAGAAAGTTCTGGGGCGTTCATTGTTTGAGTTTGTTCAGGTTTCACAAAGAGTTTAACCTGAGCCAGACCGACAACAAAGATAGAAATAATATCACATCCATACAGGGATAGTAGTATACAGCTGTTAAAACATGATAAAATATATGACACGCTGGTATCGGATCGGTACTCGGTATCGGCCGATACGCAAGTTCAGGTATCAGAATCGGTATCGGGAAGCAAAAAATGGTATCGGACCATCTCTAAAAATAACTATATAAAGCAGTAACTTGCACTTTAATAAAATGGCCGGAATGTTTATTCCATATTTGTTGTATCTAGCAGTACAAAAAAAAAATACAACTTAAAAAAAACGAAAAATGAAAATCATTGGACGCGGAACGATACTCATGACAGCGCTTCAGTTCCGACCGGCTCGTAAACATCAGCGCACCCGGAAATTAGAGCAGCGTGGACAGTCAGTCAACTCAGCCCAGCGGTGGCTAACAACTTTAGCATAAAACTGTGCTTAATGTCACACTTCTAACATGGATAACACGACAGAAGGGAGGTGGGACAGTTTACCTGTTAAACTCAACGACGCAATTTTACAAACGCTCGACGAACTGAAGTTCACGCACATGACACCTGTACAGGTAAACCGAAGCACGTTAACCCAGAGCTGGCTCTCTGTTCCACCACTCTGCAGTAAACACATCACATTATTCACTATGGCTGTGTCTTTCTAGGCTGCGTGCATCCCGCTGTTCATGAGTAACAAAGATGTGGCTGCCGAGGCGGTAAGTATAACTAAGTACATGTACTCGTTAAGTAACGTTACTCTGTACTTAACTACAATTTTTAAGCACTTATACTTCAATTGAGTAGTTTTATTGTATGCTATGGGTGGGGGGGAAAATGGATACAGCATAGTATCGTGATGTTTTCCGTGGCAATACTGTATCGATACACAGACGCCAAGTATCGATCTATTATTATATATGTGTTGGTCAGTTTGTCTGCTTGACAATCCCAATTTGCAGCAATAAAATTGAAGTGAGATGAACAAACAGAGAAATGTATCTTTTTAGATAAAATAAGATGTTGACAAAGTTTCCTTTTTGGGACATCGTTTGAAATTGGGGAAAAAAATTGAAGTTGAAAAAACCGTCATAAATTGCAATATATCGCAGAATATTGCAATATGTTTAAAATTGCAATAACATCGTATCGTGACACAAGTATCGTGATGATATCGTATCGTGAGGCCTCTGGTGATTCCCAGCCCTAGTGTATGCTACTTTCAATTTGGAAGCCAATATTGTACTTTTTACTCAACGTTACTTTGTAGATGTCAGATTATTAATACAAAATATAAATCAATACATCTTGATGCGTTATTAAAGATTAAACTATCCAGCAGTATATAAAATAATAAGTTAGCTTCACGTTTAACAGCTGCAACATTAAATATGAACACAATGCATCAGTTATAATAATAAACAGTTCAACCTATCAGACACGCTGGTACCACTTTACTTTCTAATAAATATGAAAGGTTTATGAACCGTCTCTTAAATCATGTATTAATGATCTATAGAAATAAGACCAGGGCTGTAGTCAAGAACAACCTAAATCAAGTCCAAGACTAGAGCCAGTCATGACAGAGCTCAGAGCAAATCGAGTCCTGTTTAAACCTGTTTCCTGTTTGTGCTAATATAGTGATTAAGGCGTTAGGATGGATCTATAGGCCTGTCGCAGTATGCAGTAAATCAATTAATCGCATGATAAATAAAAATGAGCTTGATCATTTTTAAATGGAAATTATCACGGGCAGAAAAAATTCCATTTTATTTCTTGTTTTTGATTGTGTTTTGGTTTTTTTTCTTGGTGCATTTTTTTGTTAACAGAGACTGAGCGTCCATTTTATTTGTTGTTTTTGGTTGTTTTGATCATTTATTGAGGATATTTAAAATGTCTTCCAGTTCCACTGTTAAATATTCTTTAGAAATAAAAGTGTATTGATCTTTGAAAAGGCGTACCTGCATTATTATGCCATTATCATTATATCAGATGAAAATGGTCTCAGAACGACAATATTATCGTTTATAGCAATCATTTCCGGGACAACTTATCGTCCAGCTAAATGTGTTATAACAGGCCTATGGCTCTATAGACAAGAATGACCTATGTACACAAGGACGGTTCTATAATCAAGTATGATCTATCTTCTGACATCAAACTAATCAATGCATAGAATTTAGGAAACTTTTTGTACAACTGATCCAAAATCAGCAGCCAGAAAAAAACTCAATAGTCGAGTCTAATAAGTCTAACAAGAGACCGAGACAAGTGCAAGACTTCAAAAAAGAGTGGACTCGAGTCCGGACTTAAGTTCTACAGCCCTGTACAAAACATTAATAAGTAGTTTTGAGTTGCCAGGTTGTGGGAAATCCTCCTCCAGCATGAATGCTATTTTAGCCAGCACTACAACTAATCATTTTCATTATCGATTTAATCCAATTATTTTCTTGATGCATAATATTGACTATAAAATGACAACACAAAAAAAAGTACAAAAATGGCTGTTAGGATTTCCCACAGCTCAATGTGAGCTTGTTTTATTCAACCAACAAAACCCAAACATATTCTGATAAAGAATTTAGAACCAGCAAATGTTTAACAGTTATCTTTTGGTTACCTTTTGCAAAATGTTTCCAAGACATCTGGAGCATTTTTCTTTAGTATTTCCTGTGCAGCTCACCAAGTGCCGTGTCATTGTAGGTGACCGGGAGCGGAAAGACGCTTGCTTTTGTTATTCCTATTGTAGAGCTGCTTCTGAAGAGAGAAGAGAAGCTAAAGAAGATGCAGGTGAGAAGCCAAGCTGTACATGTATCTTCTACCTGGAGCCAATGCCGAGCTTTCAAATCTTTTGGATGCTGAGTGTTGCTGGTGGCTGTTGATAGTTTGGTGAAGCTTGAGATCTGGTCTTTCTGCAGGTTGGTGCCCTGGTGGTCACGCCCACGAGAGAACTGGCTCTTCAGATCAGCGAAGTGATGGAGCACTTCATTCAGAAATTTCCACAGTTTACGTAAGTCACTGAAAAAGATCCGAATATAGATCCAAAAAGACAAAACAACAAACTGTAAAAGTTCATCCTTGACCTTTTGAATAGTAGTTAATATCCTTGTTTTTTTCCACATTGTTGAAATCATTTAAATATTAAGCCACAGCACTGGAAATCTTTTAGATAACGGGAGCCTAAAATTTCTGTAGCCTAGTCCAAAACAACAGCCTCCCAGAAGGCCTTTCCTCCGACTTACGTAACACTCCACACTGCTGTCTTCGGACAAGAAGTCACATCGTGAGATCGATGTTGTCGTCAGGCACTTCCAGACTATCCAAGCCTGTCAGTTGCAAAAACAGTCACTTCAAGGGTGCACAATTGCCCCATTAGGTTACATCGCAGCTTGGTTCGCGCCAGCCCGTCATTGCGTTCTCGTTCTTGGGCAGTGGTGCCTAGGGGGTTAAGGAAGGGAGCTTGGGACCGGGAGGTCGCCGGTTCAATCCCCAGACCAGCAGGATAAAATCTGGGTGGTGAAAGTGAAAGAGCAGCGCTTTTCCCTCCCTCATCACCACCACTGAGGTGCCCTTGAGCAAGGCCCTGAACCCCAACGGCTCCGGTGGAGCTGCTCAGTGGCCAGCAGATCAGACTGTGGTTGTACTGGGCAGCTTCCAGGTATGAATGTGGAACTGTGAATGTGACAGTGTGTGACACTGTGTGTGTCGTTGCAAATGAGAAATTGTTCTCAATCAACTTACCTGGATAAATAAAGGTTAAACAAAAAAAATAAAAAATACTGGACCAGTTTCAAAGATTTTTGGTCACATCAGTCTGATAAACAAATGCATGAGGACATGGGGTCCAGGTTGAAAAAAACAAACGAATTTACCCTTTTAAATAAAAATAAAATAAAAAAGGGACAGTTCAGATGTTTTGAAGTGTGTTTGCATGAGCTACTTCTCCATAGTCAGTGTGTCAGCTACAATAGATGGCGGTCGGCACGACAACAGTTTGGAGAAGCAGGCAGGAGTACCGACACGGAAGCTAAGCAATGTCCTGCTGTGGACGGGGGGGGGGGGGGCAGCAGCTAAACACATTTAAGACCCCTAAAAACATCTATATCAGTTTAAGTGGACACTATGTTTAGAGTATTTTCAGCGCTTCACCTTGCTGAAGCCGTTACCTCTGCTCTCTTCAAAGCCACCAGACTCCTTTGACAAAAACAGTCATTCTACAGCGCAGGCAGTCTCCCGTGTTCTGCGAGGTAAAATCACTGTTTTTGTCAAAAGGAGTCTGGAGGATTTGAAGAGAGCAGAGATAACTGCTTCAGTTCCCCGTCGTAAAGGGCCTGTAGGTAAAACAGACTATAGACAAGTACCTCATACAACCCCACTTCAAAAAATCTGAACTATCCCTTTAACTCAAACTCTTAATTTCAATAACCGATGAAGACTTTGGTATAGCGTTGCCAACATACTTTACACAATCACTGGAAATGACAACCTCACAGAAACCTTTTCTCCCATTTTGTGTCAGTCATGTTGATCTTTTGTGTTGTTAATTCATTTTATAATATTAAAATGCTTGGTGTGTTTGTTTTCTAGGCAGATTCTGCTGATTGGTGGCACCAACCCAATAGATGATGTGGAGAAGTTCAAGGATCAAGGGTATGTACCAGATATAATGTGTTAATTAGGGAGCTTTAGAGAGTTTGTTGTAGGCTGACTCGTTTACTTTTGGGAAGAGCCAGGCCAGCTGTTTCCAGTCGAAATGCTAAACTCACCAGCGGCTGGCTAAAGCGACGTCAGTCTTCTCATCTGACTCTCGGCAAGCAAGCATAATGTGTAGTGTATGTTTATCCCAAATATTCAAAGTAAGAGTGGGGCAATAATCCTAAATTTGTCACGTTCAAATGATTGAGATAAATAACGTGGATAGCTACAAGTGTACACAAGATAACATTGTTTTATTAATCAAATGCAAAGTTTCTCACTTCCAAAAGGTCTACTAAATCAACAGAAAAGTCAGAGTCCAAATGCAAAAATCAAATGTGCCCTAGTTAAACGGCCAATGTGTGGGAATTTCTCCCATCTAACGTTGAGATCATATATCGCAATCAACTCTCTCACACCACGCAGTTCAAAGTACGTATTACAGCTACGGTAGCCTTCACGCTTCAAAAAAAGACGGTCTCTTTCTCTTTTCAATCTCCTTTTTCTTTTTCTGGGCGAAGAAGAAGACTGTTCCGAAATTTGGATTTTGAATACGTGTGGTCCTCCATGTTTCCTCCTTCAAACTTGCCGGGGCCGGGAAGCTACGATACCCATTAGCAGCACCTGTGAGTTTATCACGTGACAGCGAAAACGTAAAAGGCAGAGCAGTATGTCCTGTATGTCCCTTACCGGCAATGAAAAACTAGACTTGGATGGATTTGGCTGAGGGGTAATGCACATTAACCTGAGGCACGAGAAGCCTGGAGAGTTGTAGGAAAGAAGACTTATCGTAACTGTTGTAGCTCCAACACAGACCAGGAAGTCCACCACTTCATCAGAGCAGGTCAAACAGGCAGTCGAACCAGATTCATCCAAACTCGCTCCAGGGATCCACACACTTCCAGCAGCACGCTGTTGCTCGGAGAAGTCGAGGGAATCCAGCTGGTTCTTGGAACAACTGCCAATCTTCTAACCGCTATATACATCACTGTTTTTCTTTCTTCGATCGACGATATCCAGCAGCTGGATTTAAACTTGGAGATGTCTCCTCCTCTAGCCACTCACTCCTCTTTCTGTTCTCCTCCATGCTGCTTTTAGACCACTCTTGCAGGGCAGGGCCCCACTCATATTAATTATTTATCTATTTGTTTTTATTTTTTGATGCCTATATGTTTGAACTGTTTTGTCTTTAGGTTGTTGTTGTAAGTGTTGGAGCTTGTATTGCAAGGCAAATTTCCGTGTCTACGGACAATAAAGTGCTATCTAGCTATCTCCAACCACTGGGCTGACGACAACTAACGATCATTTTCATTGTTGATTGATCTGTTGATTATTTTTCTCGATTAATGGATAAGTTGTTTGGACTATAAAATGGTATAAAGTGTGGACCAGTGTTTCCCAAAGCCCAAGATGATACACATTTAAGAAGCTGGAATCAGAATTTTTACTTTCTTTTTTTCTCACAAAATTACTCAAATCGATAGCAATTAATTGAATAGTTCACAACTAATATATTCATCTTTGCAGCTCTATTACATTTGTCTGTGTGTGTGTGTTTCAGCGCAAACATTGTGATTGCGACACCGGGCCGTCTGGAGGATATGTTCAGGAGGAAGGCAGACGGTCTGGACCTGGCCGGCTCCGTCAGGAGCCTGGATGTGCTGGTTCTCGATGAGGCCGACAGACTCCTGGACATGGGTTTCGAGACCAGGTGCTGAATAAAACTGTTGTTGTACTCATGGGAGAAGAAATCAGTCCTACACTAACACTGCCTGAAATAGATGTTTTTGTTAGGTCTTTGTGCCGCTAACCAGTCCTTCCAGAAAAAGAGTTTTTTTGTGATTGTTGCAAAAATCCTTGATTATGCGGCACGTTTTCTTGCAAAATGCATATGAATGAATATGCGGGATATTTATGCAATTTTATGCGATGAAATTGCGGGAACTTGCAAAAATTGCGGTTTCCTCATGGCTTCATCGCGGGGTTTGCAGCTTTTCGATGATGTTCACATCGCGTAATGACATCACTTCATAACGTTCCCATGGCAACAGGGGAAAATGGCTGCTCTTGTGTGAAGTAAACGCAACATTTTTCAACTTTCTGCTAAGATATGTGACTTTTTTGCAACGAAAATGCGGGGATTATGAAATCATGCGAGCGACGCATATTTTGCGCGGAAATCTGCAATTTATGCGCCGAAAGTGCGGCGTATTTGAAAAGAAAATGCGGCCCCCGCATAAATATGCGGACTTTGGCTGATTATGCATTGAATTATGCGATCGCATAATCCCGTTTTTCTGGAGGGACTGGCTAACAGAGCTCGTGTGTTTCCGTGTCCAGTCTGAATACCATTTTAGGCTACCTGCCTAAGCAGAGGCGCACCGGCTTGTTTTCGGCCACTCAGACTCAGGAGCTGGAGAAGCTGGTGAGGGCCGGCCTCAGGAACCCAGTACGCATCACTGTCAAAGAGAAGGGCGTGGCAGCCAGCGCCAGCCAGAAAACGCCCTCGAGACTCGCCAACTACTACACTGTGAGTCACACACTAATGGTTTCACGTCAATCAGAGCCAAAATGAAAATGTATTCACACAAAGATGCTTATGTTGTATTTTCAGATATGTAGATCAGAAGACAAGTTCAACAACCTGGTGGCTTTTCTAAGGCAACACAAGCACGAGAAGAATTTGGTCTTCTTCAGGTATGTTAAGATGGGCAGCCGTTAATACGTACACACTGCACGGTTTAATCGGCCTTTCTGCATGGCCAAAACATACTGTAATGTAAACCCCCAATTGGCTTTGTCCAATAAAGTTAATAGAAACGAGACGACCGGGTCCTTAAAACTGTTCACAAAAAGCATTAACTTTGTACAATTTTACTATGAACGGAAAGTAAGATGGCTGGAAGATGCAGACAATATGGTCTGTTCTGCAGCAAAGTTAAGTTTTGCCTGCAGTTTTAGCCACAGGTGAAATACTACTACTACTACTACTACTACTACCACTACTACCTCAACATTAAAACAAGCTCACAACAGTTTACAACGGAACTTTTGAGAGCAGCTTTGAGGGAAATCAGACCGTGAAATGCAATCGGTTGTCAACAGCCGTCGATAGCTAGATTGTTGATCGTTCAGGCAAATAAATCAGCTGTGACCCCCCCAAAAAAAACCTGCATTACAAAGCAAAGACAGGGCGCCCGGATAGCTCAGTTGGTAGAGCGGGCGCCCATATATAGAGGTTTACTCCTCTACACAGCGGGCCCGGGTTCGACTCCGACCTGCTTCCCTTTGCTGCATGTCATTCCCCCCCTCTCTCTCCCCTTTCATGTCTTCATCTGTCCTGTCAATAAAGGCCTAAAAATGCCCAAAAAATAATTAAAAAAAACCAAAAAAAAAAAACCAGGCAGACATTTGGAACAAATCTTTAATTGGAAAGAAGTGTCAGGAGTGCTTCTGGTATCCTTTTAACCACCGGTGCTCATGGAAGGGAATACAATTCACATAAAGAAAGAAGAATTATGATTATTTATTTATTAAAGGCCTTTTTATGGTCCTAATTCATCTTCCTTTTTGTAAGTCTTACATTAGTTATGGGATAAAATCTGGTTTAATCAGTACAGTGTCTGCATTATGCGGTCACTTGCCTTGAAGTTAGTTTTTTTTGTCAGGTCTGCAGTTACTGACTGAGAGGACTTGTTGTCTCACCATCAGTACGTGTGCGTGCGTGGAGTACTACGGGCGAGCTCTGGAGACTCTGGTCAAGAAGGTCACGGTCCACTGCATCCACGGCAAGATGAAGAACAAACGCAACAAGATCTTTGCCGACTTTCGAGCCCTGAAAAGGTGAAATTGCGTGTACTGGGAAAAAAAAATAAATCTGGTTGTGTGTAATCGGCACTTTATGAATTGTATATAATTTTTGTGGTTTTTGTTGCAGTGGCATCTTGGTGTGTACAGATGTGATGGCCAGAGGTATTGATATCCCCGATGTTAACTGGGTGCTGCAGTATGATCCTCCCAGCAGTGCCAGGTGAGTGAGCAAAGTTTAATCTCTAAACCCTTCACGATTGGGTCAAATTATGTTACTATATTACTGTTTTTGTTATGCTAAAACTGACATCTTTTCATTAATGTATTTAAAATAGGTCACAAATATATAGCTTATGTTTTTAGAGGCTCAGTCATTTCCTAACAGCTGGGGACTGTGGTTTTTAATCAACATTTTCTTAAACTGGAGAAAATGGTGCATTTGTTTGGGACTATTTTCAGCAGCGGACTGCTCTTTAATTTTAAGAGGTCACACGATTATACATTTACAAATGCTCAGCTGCATTTTCCTTTTTGTTGTCTTGGTCTCGTCCACCCCAGTGCGTTTGTACATCGATGTGGACGTACAGCACGCATCGGAAATCAGGGCAATGCCCTCGTCTTCCTGCTGCCAATGGAGGAGTCCTATGTCAAATTTTTGTCCATCAACCAGAAAGTGAGTTCTTTTCCATCACTTTTTATTCCTGCTCTACCCTACAGTTAGGTCTATGTACATATGAGTACTATAAAGACAGGGGAATGTTAGCCACATAGGTTTTAAGATCATTTGAAGTGGACACATAAGGTATTTGTCTTGTCATTTCCTCAGTGCCCGCTGCAGAAGATGCTCCTCACAGGTGATGTTGTGGATGTGCTGCCCAAAGTGAAGGCCATGGCTCTGGCCGACCGAGCCATGTTCGACAGAGGCATGAGAGCATTTGTCTCGTTCGTCCAGGCCTACGCCAAACACGAATGCAGTCTCATCTTCAGGATCAAAGGTGAAAACTGCCACTTGTCTGTCTTAGATCCAAACCTGCAGTATGCATAAAGTACAAACATAACACTTTGTGCTGCATTTCTTTGTCTAGACGTGGACTTCGCCGCCTTAGCCCGCGGCTTCGCCCTCCTCCGCCTGCCGAAGATGCCCGAGCTGAGAGGGAAACATTTTCCAGATTTCCCCGCGACGACAGTCGACACAGAGACCATCCGCTACAAGGACAAGCACAGGGAGAAGCAGAGGCAGAAGATGCTCACTGAGCTGAGAGAGAAAGACGACACCCCCTTTCCAAAAAAGAGCTTCATCAAGAATAAGGCCTGGTCGAAGCAGAAGACCAGGAAGGAACGCAAGAAAAAGAGGACGGCCAAGAGGAAGCACAATGAGGTATTTTCTAGGGCTTACACTCGGTTTAATCGACAGATCTGTAGAACGGAGTTTCTCCACAAAGAATAAATCTAATTTAAATCTTGTGTTTACCAGAGATGAGCACATACGTTTCTTGGAAATAAGTCATTCAGCATGAATAAGCCCAAAAAATGACTAATCTTAGTCAACTAAGACCAAGACGACAGATAAGTCGACTAAGAGGGGGTAGCCCTAGTATTTTTATTTCAAATATTTTGATGGAACCGTCCGAGGGCTGGATTCATTTTATTGTATTTATTACTTTCCCGTGTCTGCAGGGCTCTGACGTGGACGACGAAGACATGACGGAGCTTTTAAATGACACTCGCATCCTCAAGAAACTAAAGAAAGGGCAAATCAGCGAGGAGGACTTTGAGAAACAGATAACAAGTGGAACGAAGTCCAAACACAAAACGGAAGAACCATCGCTCGGCGGCTCAGGGGATGAGGATGTGTGATCGGCTGTATTCAACTTGTAAAAAGCAGAATTTAATTAAACCCTTGACCTTTTGTTTACCTTTTGATAAATGGATTTTATTGGAGCACTTTGAGTTATAAATAAAGCTTGATGAGTTCGTCGCTGACAGCAGACGGGGTGAGGACTCCCAGGTCGGTGAAGAGGAGGGTGATGAGGGAGGGGGGGGTGTAATCGATCATAGGATGCTCTTCCGACAGGTTCTTTACAGTCTTCAGGGTATCAGCTTTGTACTGTGGAGGCGAGAAGAAGACTTGTAAAGACGTAGAACACAAAATAAGCCTAGATGTGATTTTCTTTGCCACCATACCTTGAATTTATCAGGCACGTCCTGTTGGTTGAGCGGATAGAGGCGGACAAATTTGAAACTCTCTGCCACGACGTAGAAGGGCTTGTTGTGAGCTTTAGAGCACACGGCCATCTGATAAGTGCCAATCTGCATCAGCAAAGGTCAAACATTTAGGTCTCTGTTTCGCAAGCAGCACTGGAAAGTAACTAAGTCTTTCATTACACAGACATGTTGTTGTAACACTGACACTCACCTTGTTGATGATCCCTCCGCTCTCAACGACTCCCTCTGCACCAACAATAACTAGGTCTACTTTCTCCAAGACATACCTGTGGAAAATGACAAATAAGTTTATGTTGACAATGTATAACACACTTTCTTTAAAAGGAACACGCCGACTTAGATTAGATAAGTCCATACATACCCTTCTCATCTCCGTGCGTCATCGTAACTCTGTGATGCACCCACCGTTAGCCTAGCTTAGCACAGATCCTGGAGGTAACCGGCTCCAACTAGCCTACTGCTCCCAATAAGTGACAAAATAACACCAACATGTTCCTATTTACATGTTGTGATTTGTATAGTCACAGCGTGTACAAATAACAAGGTCACATGAGACACAGCCATCTTCTAACCGTATACGAACTATATTCTCAGAAGGCGAAGCACTGCTACTTCTGCTACTTGGGCGGAGTGATTAGCGCAAACACCTGAAAAGCACCGTTGTTACTCTCTGCTCCTCACCACAGGGCTTCTCTGGTGTTGCGAGCAAATCACTCCGCCCAAGTAGCAGAAGTAGCCGTGCTTCTCCTTCTGAGAATATAGTTCCCAGTATGTATACGGTTAGAAGATGGCTGTGTCTCATGTGACCTTGTTATTTGTACACGCTGTGACTCTACAAATCACAACATGTAAATAGGAACATGTTGACGTTATTTTGTCACTTATTGGGAGCAGTAGGCTAGATGGAGCCGGTTACCTCCAGGATCTGTGCTAAGCTAGGCTAACGGTGGGTGCGTCAGACAGAGTTACGACACGCACAGAGATGAGAAGGGTATGTATGGACTTATCTAACTCTGGGTAGGGCTGGGCGATATCACGATATTTTTTACCAAATACCTCGATACCGCAACGATATTGTAGTGTTGACTATTGGTGCTTTCACAAAACATTTACACAACGAAATGTTTTGATAAATAATCACCAGTAATGTGGATATAATGACTAAGTGGGTAAAGGCAAATAATAGAACAGCTAGAACAGTCTGGTAAGTTCAGAAAATGACATCACTTTACTGTAATACAGCCTTTAAAACCAGGGAAAGACCACACTTATGTCATATTACCATATCACAATATCGGTATAATATCGATATATTGCCCAGTTCTTACTCTGGGGGGATACGGTGAATAAGATAAAGTCCCAATAAGTCGGCATGTTCCTTTAAACTTGATAATAAATGTTTTTACCCGACAGCTGCATCCAGAACTACTGTTACTGGAACATTGAGCTTTCTCAGGGCGTCTGCCATCTGTCGCCTGAATGAAGAAAGAAAAAAAATCAGATTCAATGATTCTGTGTGTCCCCCCTCAGAATAAAACAAACTTTACTGACGCTATTCACTCACCCGGCTGAGTCAGGCTGCGATTCAGTCACATAGACAGAGAAGCGTTTCTTCTCAGCTGCAGCTTTTTCCAGAACCCGGAGGACGACTCTGGAGTATGAATGAGTCAGGATTTTCTGGGAGAGGAACATTTTAAATATGTCAAGCAGGGAGGGGGATTCTTCATACAATTGCCTTAATAATGTGTGTACAAACAGTGTGCTGTATGTCTGCATATATCTAAGCTGTAGTGGCTAAAATCCAGAAATCTGCTGGATTTCACTAATTTAGGCCGGATATACGTCCCCTTCCTCTTTCTTTGTGTTGTAATTTTAACCTCCAGTGGATTTGTGAGGACTATGGTTAACTGCTCCTCAGATCTCTGCAGGGTAAATCCAGACAGCTAGCTAGACTATCTGTCCAATCTGAGTTTTCTGTTGCACAACTAAAACTACTTTTGAACGTACACACGTTCCACCAAAACAAGTTCCTTCCCGAGGCTATTTTGCAGCGGCACCGCAGCTTTTCTCCGATGTTTAACACCGCCCATGACGATTGTGATTGGTTTAAAGAAATGCCAATAAACCAGAGCACGTTAACTCCCATCCCAGAAATGCTGTGTGGACTAACCAGACTCTTTCTGAATGTTAACAAGGACCTTCAGTCACAACAGTCAAGTTTTAAACCTGCTCATAGTACAAGTTCTTTGTTGTCATCTACACAACTATTACAGTTCCCACTAACAAGCTCTTCACTAGTCGAGCCAAGGCAGCTTTATTTGTATAGCACATTTCAGCAACAAGGCAATTCAAAGTGCTTTACATAAAAGATTAAAGAGCAATTAAAAACATCCGTTAAAGAGAATATAAAAAACAGCTATAATCTAATAAGACGGGTATGTAATACAAGAATAAAAGTTACAGTGCAGTGTAAGAAATGAATAATAAGAAGAAAAGTCTTCTGCCTTGATTTTTTTTAAAACAGGTTGCAGCGGACCTGCAGTTTTCTGGGAGTTTGTTGCATAAAAAATGAACGCTGCCTCTCCGTGTTTAGTTCTGACTCTGGGCACAGAAAGCAGACGTGACCCAGACGACCTGAGAAGTCTGGGTGGTTCATTACCTCAACCATTAACTACTGAAATCAACTGCAAAACAAACTGAACTTAGATACATTAGTTCCTCTGAGGGACTACTTCTTTATACATTTATACTTGTATGTGGATTAATACGTGTCATTGTTTTACTCTGTGTGTCTCTCTCTTGATTCCATGACACGTTCTGAATTCATAAAACTTAAATGGTATACATTGTGTAAAACATATACTTACAGCGCCATCTTTGATGAAAGTGTGACAGAGCTTTGCGACTTTGGCCCTGGACATTGAGATCTTCTCTAGGAACAGTTCTCCTCTCTCCTCCATCACCTTCTTACAGCGAGACAGATCCTGACGGACAGAGTTAACAAAAGTTACGAGTTTTCTCACATATTTAATCACAAGCACAAACAAACTAATATTCTCATTGCTTCTCCTGAGAGCAGTATGGGCATTGCAACACACCCAGGATCTCTCTAGAACTGCTCCTCGTCCAGGAATGAAGCAAAACTTGATAATTCCTCCCAGATACATGCTGCTTTTAGATCAGAGCTTAAACTAGTTTCACTTCAAAGTCGTCGTCACTGAGCGAGAGGTGAAATGGCGCAGAAAGGAGTTGAGCTGGACCGGGAAACCTTCTCTTGTTCCATCTGTCTGGATCTACTGAAGGATCCGGTGACTACTCCCTGTGGACATAGCTACTGCATGACCTGTATTAAAAGTTTCTGGGATGAGAAGGAAACCCACAGCTGCCCTCAGTGCAGACAGCGCTTCACACCGAGGCCTGTCCTGCTGAAAAACACCATGTTAGCAGTTTTAGTGGAGGAGCTGAAGAAGACTGGACTCCAAGCTGCTCCTGCTGATCACTGCTATGCTGGAGCTGAAGATGTGGCCTGTGATATCTGCTCTGGGAGAAAACTGAAAGCACACAAGTCCTGTCTGATCTGTCTGGTCTCTTACTGTGAGAAACACCTTCAGCCTCATTACGATGTAGCTCAGTTAAAGAAACACAAGCTGGTGGAGCCGTCCAAGAATCTCCAGGAGAACATCTGCTCTCGTCATGATGAGGTGATGAAGATGTTCTGTCGTACTGATCAGCAGCTTATCTGTTATCTCTGCTCTGTGGAGGAACATAAAGGCCACGACACAGTCTCAGCTGCAGCAGAGAGAGCTGAGAGGCAGAGAGAGCTCGAGGGGAGTCGACAAAACATCCAGCAGAGAATCCAGGACAGAGAGAAAGATGTGAAGCTGCTTCAACAGCAGGCGGAGGCCATCAATCTCTCTGCTGATAAAGCAGCGGAGGACAGCGAGAAGATCTTCACTGAGCTGATCCGTCTCCTGGAGAAAAGAAGCTCTGATGTGGAGCAGCAGGTCAGATCCAGGCAGAAAAGTGAAGTGAGTCGAGTCAAAGAGCTTCAGGAGAAGCTGGAGCAGGAGATCACTGAGCTGAAGAGGAAAGACGCTGAGCTGAAGAAGCTCTCACACACAGAGGATCACAACCAGTTTCTACACAACTACCCCTCACTGTCACCACTCAGCCAACCTACATCCAGCATCCATATCTGTCCTCTGAGCTGCTTTGAGGACGTGACAGCGGCCGTGTCAGAAGTCAGAGATAAACTACACGACGTCCTGAGAGAGAAGTGGACAAACGTCTCACTGACAGGGACTGAAGTGGACGTTTTACTGCCACCACCAGAACCAGAGCCCAAGACCAGAGCTGGATTCTTAAAATATTCACGTGAAATCACACTGGACCTAAACACAGCATATACACAGCTGTTATTATCTGAGGGGAACAGAAAGGCAACATCAATGAGACAACATCAGTCTTATTCTAGTCACCCAGACAGATTCACTGGCTGGTGTCAGGTCCTGAGTAGAGAGAGTCTGACTGGACGTTGTTACTGGGAGGTAGAGTGGAGCGGGAGAAGAGTTCATGTAGCAGTCGCATACAAGAATATCAGCAGAGCAGGGAGGTTGGATGAATGTAGATTTGGACTAAATGATAAATCTTGGGCATTATATCTTAACAATCACAGTTATACATTTAGTTACAACAGTGTCCACACTCCCGTCTCAGGTCCTCTGTCCTCCAGAGTAGGAGTGTACCTGGATCACAGTGCAGGTATTCTGTCCTTCTACAGCGTCTCTGAAACCATGACTCTCCTCCACAGAGTCCAGACCACATTCACTCAGCCGCTCTATGCTGGATTTTGGGTTTATTATATTGGAGACTCTGCTGAGTTGTGTAAACTGAAATAAACAGAAGTCATTTAACCCTTGTATTGTCTTCCCATCGACCAAAATGGACCTGGTTTGGTTTGCCTGTTTATAAAGCATAAAGTAGCCTGTAAATTATCCCCCATTTCTGTCTTAAGTCTTCTTCGCCAACTTGATTCGAACTTATTACCATTACTGGTTTTACACTTCTGTTTGGAATGTATGGTCACTGCATCTCATTTACATGAAATGATGCCTAATTTCTGAGTAAAATTAGCAGAAATTCTGAATTATTTTGACTAATAGTTAAGATCAAAGGAACATATGTTTATGTATTATCACAGATTTTGACCCGGGTAGACCATGAAATTAGTGATCATCAATATTTATTTTAGTGTTGCATGTTGTTTTTGGGGAAAAGAAACCTATATTTCTGATATAAAAACTTCGAAAAACGGGTCAAATTTGACCCGAGGACCACACGAGGGTTAAGGGTTAAATTCTGTGTTTTAACTCGTCGACTTATTTTGTCTCCATGTTTGCTGCTAAAAGCAGATTTTTGTGATAATCTATTTTTCGTCACTTGTTTCTTCCTTTCTTTGCTTTTATCTACGTTTTTGTGGCTTTTTTCGACTTTTGTTTTTGCTTTCTTTAAAGTTTTTGTTGCATTTTTTGACACTTTTCCTGTTTTGTGTATCTAACTGTTCTCCAACTGTCTTCATCACTCTGAAATGTTGAACAAATTGTTGAGGGTGACTCATTTTCCCTCCTGACACTGATGTTTCTGTTTCTAAGTCCCATCACATAGGTAGGGATGCTGCGTGGACTGAGGGGAAAGGACACAAAGTTGAAGTTATTTTAAAACCTTCGAAGAGGAGACCTGATAATTTGATCAAATAGGAGGAAGCCTGGGTGGAGCAAAGTTAGGACAAAGCAAGGAGTAACTCCTCAGTCTCGGCTCCTTTGTTAAAATGTTAGGGGTGGGGGAAAAATCTTATGTTTCCTAATATTTTTTTGGGACGATTTTTAAAATGGATTCTTTTCCCTAGAACCGTTTTTTAGTTTTTGTACCAATGATTCACCTTAATATGTTTCTGTTTATACGGTACCGCTGACGGTGACTACATCATAACCGTTTACAGCAAAAACACAGCGAAAGCAGAAAATACGTTATGTACTTCTATACAAATGAAATAAACGTCAGACTGACTGACATGTGATGTGCATTCTTTATAGAAAACAATTAGTTTTTACAACTGTCGTGATAAATTGCCTCTGGAAGTGTATTATTTAACTTTTGTTTTTGTTTAAGGAAGAAAAGAAAATCGCAATACTCAATACTATCAAGTCGCAATACCTCTTGATAAAAAGTTAAATTCATATCACCATTGTAAAATCTTAATCAAATATGATCTGTTAAACTGGGAAAATATGATTAAGTTTGCAGATATTTTAGTTGTATATAACATTTTTCATGGTATGGCTCCCCCTCCGCTCAACAAATTCATTCAAAATCTAAACTCATCCACCAGAGCATCTACAAGAGGGCATTGTTAAGGACAGTCAGCTTTTTCCTTTCGAGCAGCCCATACGTGGAATACCACACCCACAGAACTAAGGAACATCTATCGAATCCTTCTCCAATTCCATAAAACATTGGTTATTGACTCATCAAATGTGCTGCCATAATACAGAATAATGTGTTTGTCTTTATCGCTACAGTAGTGTCTCTGTGTGCGCTTATGTGTTGTTGATGCGTTCTAATGTGTGTCTATGCACTTTTACCTGTGTCTACTGTGTATGATACTTGTCTTATGGTTTTCTCATGCTATCAACCTGCTAGTAGTCATGATTTGAAATAGTGGTTGTGTCATTTTACTTTAAAAATCGCAACACATATTGAATCGCACCCATGTATCGTGAAAGAAGCGAAAGGGGGCCAAAAGCATATCGTGCCCAGCCCTATAAAATATGGATGTGATGTTGATTATGTAATGTATATATCGTTGTTTGGATGCATGGCCGTGTCCCAGGCAGGCCACTCACCTGATGCTCTAGTGACGTGAGACTGATGAAGCGCAGGAAGAGCTCTCCTCCGGAGGACACGGCCACAGAGGAGTCCACTCCTGTCAGACAGTCTGTGGCCCCCGTCAGGCTCTCCCTCAGGCCCAGGATCGTTTCACCTGAAGGGGCAGGGACAGCTTCTCAACACAGGCTGTGGTTCACTAGAAACACAGGACACTTGTACTCCTCTACATCTCAGAGGTAAATACTGTACTTTTTACTCCACTACATTTGTCTGACAGCTTTAGTTACTTTTCAGATGACAGTGTTTCCTCCCCATCCTGTCCAGTGAAAACTGAAGGATGAGGTCTTCCTTTATGTCTTGAGAACATTCTCCTCCTTCTTAAGCTAAATAAAGTCTTTAAAAAAGCCTCTTGAATCAGCTGGAAAATGCATCGTCACAAAGCTGAAAACAGGGCTGTTTTTCTGACGCCATGAAAAGTTTTTAAACTTTTTAGAGATATATCGCTGCAGATTAAACTACCCAGCAGTATATAAAGGAGTTAAAATGAGCACAAACATAAACATCTACAGCAGGAAAATACAACAAACATTAATGCAGCGGGAATATTAATCCAGAAGAGGAAAACACTGACAGGGAACATTTCACTGCAACATACATAACGTTACTATTACTTCAGTAAGGTTTTGAATGCAGGACTTTTACTTGTAATAGAGTAATTTTACTGAAGTAAAGGGTCTGAATACTTACTCCCACCACTGCATAACAGGTAAAATGATGCTGGGAATGAACACACACCTTTGTCTCTCTTGAGGAATTCAAGCAGGGTGCGGATAGCGGCCACAGCAGAGGCCATGTCCGGGTCTTTCCTCATCTGAGCCCTGAAATACTCCACCAGTTCTGATCCAGGGACACAGTGAAGAAACACAGTCAGCATAAGTGAATACACCCATGCTAAAGTTGACTAAAATGAGAAATAAAAAAATCATCTTTTGTAGGTTCATCTTAATGCCTTAATTAAAAAAATTAGGAAAAATCCAACCTCGACAACGACAGTCTCTAGTTATGGTGAAGGGGATGTGTGCTTATGCTAAGCACTGTATAATGCTACTAAACGTGAAATATGAGAGGAAAGGGGAAACGTGAAGCCACGTACCTTCTTCATTCATCCTGAAACCCTCAAGAGAGCCTAAAATCTGGAACCGTTAGTCTTTAAAACTAAAAACTGGGAATGTTTGGTTCTGTGACTTCAGTCTGCCCCAAAAACGTTGACACATGCAGCTGCTGACTCCGCGCCGCTGCAGCTTTCGCTCAAATCAAATTATACACACAATTATAAAAAAAAATAACAGCTTAAAATCAACACTTTCACCTACACTTCTCAGAATGCCGCCTTAAAAATAGCTCTGAGTCACGGTGGAAAGTTGTATTTATCACTACTCGCTGCGTTCAGCTAAGAAATGCCATGGATGTATTAAGAGAAGAGAAATGCGTGTTGATGTGTCGCGGTGAGATGACGTACTACGTTTGTTTTTTTTAGCCCCAAACGTCGTGCCCTCTTCAGGTACTGTCGGAAATATTGCCACAAATTTGAGCTTTGATGGATTTTGATGGTCAGATTACATCTAAAATAGTGTATACTTGTGATTTTTGTAAACACTTATTTATGTATGTATTTTTTCATATTCCTTACACTTATTTATTTCGGAAGTTTTATGCAACTATCAATACGAAAAGGGATATAAAGGAGTTAAAATGAGCACAACCTTCAATATACAGTATACCGCAGTTAAATGCAACATACACATATGTATTACAATTTAAATAAATAAATCTATAAGTGTCTGTATATCAGTGTAATCCTGTCTGATATTTTGGGCTTTTGAGGAAAAGCTCAGAGACCGTCCAAAATGGAGGTTTTTACCCTAGTTAGTATGAACGTCCTTATACATCACAATCAGATTTATTTATTGGCCAAGTATACTTACATACACAAGGAATTTGACTTCGGTAGGTGTTAACTCTCTATACCAGTGGTTCTCAAACTTTTTTCAATATTGTACCCGCTCTGCCAAGTACCCCGGGGTACTAGCGCAAAACATTTTTGGTAGAAAAAAAAGTCTATATAAAGAGGTACAATACAGCGCCGGCAGTGATAGATTCACTAAACACCAACCTTTTTTAAGCAAAAACATTAAAATGGTACATTTCAAATGTTTAGACTCCATCACTTAATTCATTCTTTATCGTAGTATAATTATTTTAGGAATTATGCATGACATATTTTTTAATTAGCATTTTTGCAAACATTTCACGTATCCCCTGCAGTCCTCCAAAGTACCCCTAGGGGTACACGCACCCCCATTTGAGAAACACTGCTCTATACATTCAACAAATAGTAATATAGACACATACTGTACAACAGAGACAACAATATACATACAGGCACATATCAACATAATATACAAAAATACAAATAAGACATAATATCAAGACAAGTACACGTGGAGTGGGATGTAGAGTGCAAAAAGTAATTGTGCAAAGTAGAGTGCAAGATGCATACTGGAATGATAAGTATGTAATGTGTAGAGAAGTGGGTGAGTGGCCAAAGTGGGGATGACCCCACTTATCAGTACACTGAACTACATTTTAATATTTTGTTGTGGACAATTGTGAGATTTTGGTCATGTTGGCAGTCGATAGAAAGGCCAGGGGTCACAAAATATGTTAGGATTCATCCTCTGAGAACCTTGAATATTTAAACGAATGTTTATTTGACTGAAATCTGGCTGTTTTTCTAGAGATAAGGACCTCGTGATAAGATTTTGACTGAGGTGCATTACAAATAATCATACCAACATTTAAAGAGAGGCGGAGGCAAAGTCAGAAACCTTTTTGTTTTGTTTATAAAACTATGTTTTGATGACATGTTTCCAGTGGTGCAATGTAACCAAGTACATTTACTCATGAACTGTATTTAAGTACATTTGAAGGTACTTGTACTTTACTTGAGTCTTTTCTTTTCATTCCACTTTATACTTCTTCTCCGCTACATTTCAGAGAGAAATACTGTACTTTTTACTCCACTACATTCATCTGACAGCTTGCGTTACTTTACAAATTCAGATTTGCACACAAAACACATGTAGTTTATAAAACTTGATATTTTATTATAAATTAAACTACCCAAAAATATTACGGTTTTCAAGTCCAGCTGAAATGATTAAACAGTTGATTGACACAACTGTTTAGATCGTTTCCAGTTTCTAAAATGTGAGGATTTCTCTGCATTGAGTACTTTTACTTCCTGATGATACTTACATGCTTTTACTTAAGTAGTATTTTCAATGCAGGACTTTTACTTGTTACAGAGTATTTTCACAGTGTGATATTAGTACTTTACCTGAGTAAAGGATCTGAAAACTTCTTCCACTACTGCATGTTTCCCATCCTGTATTTTAGCATTTAGCAAATTCTACAATACATCTTGTGATCTCCTTCAAGGGTATACGGGGAAATATTGCACTTTTACTCCACTACATTTAGTTAGGCCTACTGCTTTTCAGATTAAGAGTTCTTCATACAAAACATATGAAGAATTTATAAAATATGATATATTGTTATGAATTAAATTGGGATTTCAATTGGTAATTTCAAGGATTCACTTTGGACTGGGCCATTTTTCTCTATTTTTTCAAACCAAACGATCAATCGATTAATGGAGAAAATAATCAGCGGATTAATCCAGAATAAAAATAATCACTAGTTAATAACTAAAAATTAGCTCCAGCTCAACCAACTCCAACAGTAAAATCCTGTTTTTACATGAATGCATGAGTAATAATAATCTAATGATATAATATACAATAGTAGAACAGTCACTTACAGCGCCAATAATACTCTAAACCTAGTATACGTATACATACATTTACATTAATAACATTTACAATGAAGGACTTTTACTTTTTACAATGCGGTATGCCTATGAGTACTTTTACTTAAGTAAAAGATCAGAGTACTTCCTCCGGCACTTCTCTACATTCAGCTGACAGATCCCCAAGTTTAAAACCAAACTTCTATTAGTTTTTAGTTGTTTTAAAGTTGGCCGCAGCCTCTTTGTTCTCCTGCACACACAGCAGGGAGACAGATCTGTCTTCATAGTGCAGCTGCAGCCAGCACCCACCTTCCCCTCTCTCCCTCTGCTCTATCAGCCCGCGCAGGCGCAGTAGCTTCTCTGTGCGCTCTACTGTTTGCATTGTGTCTGAACTGCCGGCGAGCTTTAAAAATATTATACCCACCGCGGCAATGTCGGGCAGGTCAGTCCGAGCTGAGACCCGGAGCAGGGCGAAAGATGACATCAAAAGGGTTATGGCCGCAATTGAGAAAGTACGAAAATGGTAAGAGGGAAAGGAAAAAAAAACGTGCTTCGTTATCTAACACGAGAAAGGCTTCGGCTTGTTGGGGGAGGAGAGGGAAGGAGACGGAGTGAGTGATGAAATTGAAAGAAAAGGATGATTTTTGAACGGGGATTCACGGCAGATGTACTTGCAGCTCAGGTGCACCGGGGCGCACTAGTGCTGTGCACCGCCTCAGCCCGTCCCCGTCGTCTGGCTGCTTTTATATCAGACATACAACATGTTCTCGTTTTCTCTTCACGGCAAACCCAGAAGCCATTTCGATGCAGTCACATGAAGCCATTGCTGTTTGAGCTTGACGCTCAGGATGTGGTGTTTTTCGGACCGAAACCTCCAATAACTGTTGACTTGGAAACAATTTGACGACGGCGCTCTTGAGTCAGAGTAGTTTAGTCCGTCTGGAGTTTTAAATTAAGCGCTTTGAGTCACCCTTTGGGTCTGATAGAGAAGGAGGCACGGTGGGGGTTGGGAGAGGGAAGTAGGCTAACAGTAGTGCATGGCTGAACACGTAGTGACTCAGTCCAAACGTTTACACAAGGACACTTTTATACACATATAACTGTTCAAATATACACACATTTATGTCGGGAGTGTGTTGTTTTTGTGTAATTTAGATGTGTAACCCCGCCCGGTGGCAGAATTTATGTGGTGTGTGTTATTTATTTTGGGTAGTTTAATCAAACGTCCCCAGGTCAAAGTAGTAGAAGTTGGTGGTTTCAAAATAACGTTAATTTATTGATTTTCTTTTCTTCTTTTTTTATTTAAAAAGAAAACCCATTGTGATACTGAATATTAAACTACAAATATACCTTCTTTTTTTTTTTAAATTAATTTTATTTATTTATTTCGGGTGTTTTTGTTTTCTGTTGCTGTAACAGTTACTTCATGTTACACGGACTTGTACATTGTTACTCAAGTACTGTCAGTCTTAAAATAATTGTACTTTACTTGAGTATTTCCATTTCTTACTACTTTATACATAAACTTCACTTTTCAGAGCAAAATGTTGTAATTTTCACTACTACATTTAACAGCTGTAACGTTAGTTTCTTTCCAGATTGCACAAATACTTTGAAAAATATAAATATTTAATGAATAACGTTATATATGAAATATAAAGTGTTGTTCGCCTTATCCCAACTGACTTAATGCTACTTTCACACTGATATAGCAGTGATACAATATTATATTCAATAGTAATAGAGGATTTTACTGATTTATGAGTACTTTGATACTTAAAATACATTTAGATAATATTTTCAATGCAGGACTTTAACTTAAGTAACTGAATACTTTCTCCACCACCGCTTTGAGATTAAACAGTCTTACCTTTCTTACATTTTATTGATCAAACAATTGACCAATCAATTGAGCAGTAAGTTGATTCATTGATTATTAGATCAACATAAAAAATAATCGGCAACTATGTGATAGTTAAGCAAAAAAACTAGAACAAAATAAGACAAACATGTTAAATTAAGCTGTGGGAAATTGTGACTGACATTTCTTTACTAATTTCTAACGTAATAGGGCTGCAGCTAACAATTGTTTTCATAATCATGTAATTCCCCCAATGATCTACTCAGTTAATCAATTTGGTTTTATAACATGTCAGAAAACATTCCTAAAGCCCAAGATGATGTCTTTAAAAGTATTGGCTCTGCTGCAGTGATTGTATTGAGAGACATAACGAGCCTTTGGGATTCAGTAGTGATTTTAGAGTCTTTTTTACTATTGACACCATATGTTCCCTGCTGTGTTAATCACAATATTTCCATTCACAGACAGATATTAAGTCATTTATTTAGCAGAAATGCCAATTTCTTAGTAGCTCCAGCCTCTAAAATAAGGATAATTTGCAGTTCTCTTGTTTTTTTTAAAAATCATTTTAAACTTTTAATATCTTTGGGCTGTTGGTCGGGGGGAGGGAAACGAATAATTTCACGGTGTAATAATTGGCTCTGGGAAATTGAGATGGCCATTTTTAACTATTGTCTGACATTCTTAAGACTAAATGGTTAATTCAAAAACAATTGGTTGCAGTACCTTTTTTTAAACTTGTATAACTTTAATAGCCTTGTTTTTTTTGTAATATTTAGACAGCATAATTTATATAATTAGGACAGTTCTTTGTGTCTAAACTGTTTGGGGACTCTGAGCCTTTGAGTCAGCTTGTTTTTTCGCTCCTTCACAGGGAGAAGAAATGGGTGACGGTTGGAGACACGTCCCTTCGCATCTACAAGTGGGTGCCAGTGACGGAGCCCAAATCAGACGACGTGAGTTCAGCCTCTTTAAATGATGTTAAATGTTAACAGTAAACCCCAAAACGCACCATGTAACCTAATGGTTTTTAACAGGTACTTTATATGAAATACTGAAGACGAAAAGAAAAGCTTTGGCCTTTAATTTCAAGGGCAAACTATTCTTTTTTTCCCATGACCTTTCTAGACTCCACCATTTTTGTTTTCGTTGGTTCGTACATCCCAGTATTACATGTTAAATGTTTAGTTTGAACACTGTACTTTTTCTCTCATTGTAGAAGAACAAAAATAAGAAGAAGGGTAAAGATGAGAAATACGGCTCTGAGTTGACGACTCCAGAGAACAGCTCCTCTCCAGGGATGATGGACATGCATGGTACGTACGGAGAGCCTTAAAGGACATGGCGGGCGATATTCTGTATATTTCTTATTGTCAGATCAACTCTTTCGGACCTCTCTACTCTCTCTGAGACTCTCTGCCATAAGCCCATTGGTTCCTACTGAAGACATACATCTTTAAAAACAAATTTATAGTTATGTGTATATTTTAATGCTCAGTTATTCCTGATTTCAGTAATTAGTTTCTATCAAACTAATAGTAGTAAATAGACATGTGACACACACACACACACTACTTGTTATGAGATACATTCACTGTTGGTTTTGGTCTTTTTGTGGGATTTGTTGACAGTGAGGAAGGTAGAGCTGGCCAATATATCGATATTATATCGATATATCGTGATATGAGACTAGATATCGACTTAGATTTTGGATATTGTAATATGGCATAATTGTTTTCCTGGTTTTAAAGGCTGCATTACAGTAAAGTGATGTACTTTTCTGAACTTACCAGACTGATGTAACTGTTCTATTATTTGCCTTTACCCACTTAGTTATTATATCCACATTACTGATGATTATTTATCTAAAATCTCATTGTGTAAATATTTTGTGAAAGCACCAATAGTCAACACTACAATATCGTTGCGGTATCGATATCGAGGTATTTGGTCAAAAATATCGTGATATTTGATTTTCTCCATATCGCCCAGCTCTAGAGGAAGGTATAGAATATTACATTACATGTCATTTAGCTGACGCTTTTATCCAAAGCGACTTCCAATTAAGTGCGTTCAACCCTGAAGGTGCAAACTCCAGACAACAAGTAGTAAGTGCAAGTACATCAGCTTTAAATAAGCAAAACTACAAAGAGCCATATGAAAGTGCAGCTTCAAGAAATATATATAATGTTTATCCGAGGTATAGTCGGAAGAGATGTGTTTTTAGTCTTCGGCGGAAGATGTGTAGGCTTTCGGCCATCCTGATGTCAATAATGAATTCATTCCACCATTTAGGAGCCAGGACAGCAAACAGTTGAGTGATTAGTTCTCCCTCGCTGTGAGGAGGCAGCGAGCAGGTTGGCTGATGCAGAGCGGAGCGGGCGGGTTGGTGGTTTCTGATGTTTGACCATGTCCTGGATGTAAGCTGGGGCTGATCCGTTCTTGGCCCTGTATGCCAGTACTAGTGTCTTGAAGCGGATGCAGGCAGCGGTTGGTAACCAGTGAAGAGAGCGGAGGAGTGGTGGGGTGTGGGAGAACTTAGAATAACACCAGACTTGTATTTTAGACCATCTACAGGGAGAGGAATCATTCAGGGACTCCTTTTTCGAAATGCAGCCACATCCTTCATTTAGAAATACCGTAAGATGTTGCACTTAAAACTGTTTGTTTTGGCTTTCTGAAACCTGCAGATACCCTGTTATCACCTAACAACAGGGTATATACATTTTGAGGGATTTCTTACCCAGACGTGAGGGGTTTTATGCATCTTTTATGAAAAATTCCGCACTAATGTCACACAAATTCATGTAATGGAATACAAAACGATAAAAAAGGGGGTATGTTTTGTGTATGAGATCAATGTTTGACAATCCCACAATGACAAAAACCAACTAAAGTGACTCCGTCTCTCCCTCTTTTCTAGATGACAACAGCAACCAGAGCTCCATCGCCGACTCGTCCCCGGTGAAACAGGAAAACAGTTGTAGCACCAGCCCGGCCCCAGAGCCCGCCGCCACGTCTCACCGCGAGAGCAGCGAGGCCAAGACTGACCAGAGCCCGGACAGCAAGAGGGGTCAGACACACGCGCACACACACACACACACACACACACACACACACACACACACACCTAACATCACCAAAGATCTCCTCACTGTCATTCTTTCTAACTCAGCGGACAGCTCGCTGGTGGTAGTGTAGCAGTACGGTTGATCAGATGGAGCCATTTCCTGTTTTTGTTTTTCCCGCCCTAATCTCGTCTCTGTCTCGTAACGTCAGGACCAGCGACTTCACACAAAGAAGGAAAAAAAAAAAAAAAAAGACCGCTTCCTCATAGTTAAATACAACTTTCAACGGCTTCTCTGTCTTCCCCCAAAAGCCCCTTTCAGACGTGGACCTCTTTATATTAATCTGTCCCATGTCTAGATAAGCAGCAATCTTACTAGCTTGGAATCTACTAACATTTCCATAACCCTTTTAACGTGGCACGAGTCCGAACCGAATGCTGTCAAATTAACGTAAAGGCTCAATTATCATCTCTTGTACACCAAAATAGTAAAAACAGCATTACAAATAAATCATGAAACACTGCAAATGGGGCAGTTTAAAGTTTTTTTTAAGGTAGATTGTCAATTCTCAGATTGTTTAAGTACTGATTGCTTCAGGATCTAACTTGAAATTTTATTTGCATCCAGTTTGATCTTTGATTAGTTTCTTTCTTAAAGCGTAACTCTCGCCAAACTGCAACCTAGGGTCTTTTTGTGAATGTACCCGAGTCAAACTTTCGTTTAAAAGCATATTTAGGACGAAAGCGCCACTTTTAAGATTTACCGTATTTTCGTTTTTCGGTCAAATGGCCTTTTGAATGGGAGTGCCAGGGGCCTCAAAATAGCTATTTTTAAAACACTAAGAAGGCTCGACACAACATGAGACTTTGCTCCAAGTATCACCAGGGGCTCTACACCTTAACGAAAGCATTGACAACATTGTTTGTGTACCCAGAGTTCACTAAAAAAGGTTTTGAACAACTCACCGTAGGTCTTGTTGTTTCCGGCTGCTACCACCTCGGCAGTCGAAAACGAGTCGATATCAAAACAAGTAGCCACAGATTTAGGATATCCCTTGTGCACCGGTGTAGTTAAGGTGTAAACCCTAACTGTGCAGTTACTTCCCACCGCCACACTGTGTCATTAAAGGGTCAGAAAACAAGTGTCTGCAGCTACAGCACATCGTCTACCATGTTCATTGTTCAGTCCTCCTCTATGTTTACTGCCAGACGAAGAAATGTGCTCCTGTTCTGATTTGGTGACGTGTTACAATCCTCAGGTAAGACCACACCTTCATCAGAGACCTCAGAGAGAGGACAAAGTGCCAAGAGAGACAGCCTGTCCTCGGGGGAGAAGGACTCCACAGACAGCAAAGCCACTCAGGTACGATCACGCCTTCAACGAGACCCACGACACATTAGTTTGGTTGTCCAAGTTGTGAATATTTAAACGATCAGTTCAGCCAATTTACGGGGGAAAAAACCACCCACATTTTCTAACTTATCTTTAATGGGATCTAGCCATGCAGGTACTCTCGGTTTTATGTGTCCACGTTGTGACATATGAATACTTTGTTTTCTTTGAACCCCCAGTTAGCTTCCACAAAGAGTTTGTAGCCTTAAATGTTATTAAAAAACGTGCTGTATCAGTGGAACAAGAAATAGCAACAAACTCAAAACAGTGAAATACAAGCCCAAAAACAAAATGACATCTATGTGCCATTCATAAGTTGTTGTTGAAGTGACTTTAAAAAAAATAATTGGATTTTATGTGGGATTAAAAAGGTGTTTTAAAAAGTCTTAAATTGAACTTGATGAACTCTGCAGAAACCCGAATCAGCAGGAGAGGGAGTTAGATTTTTAAGTGGCATGGGGCACGTGCCAGTGGCATGTACTTCCGGTACTTCCGTATGCCAATTGCGTGTGAATTGACGCCGTAGCGAGTAGTATGAAACGGCGAAAATCCGTTTAGGTATGTTGGTCGGGGTGGAGGATGGGTAGAACAGAGGACTTTCACCCAGGAGAGCGGGGATCGAGTCCCGCGTGTAACTTTGTGTCCCGCGATTGATATTTCCTTTTCACGTTTGTTGTTTTCCTAACCCTAACCCCGTTTCTTCTTTTCCTAAACCCAACCGTTTCTTCTTTTCCTGAACGCAACCCGCGTGTCTCGAGCCTCGCGATAAGACGCCACGTGGCTTTAGAAAGTGCCACGTATATTTTAACGAAATCTTACGTTATAAGTTATATTTTACGTTTTACGGTGAAGAACTAAGTTATATTGCAACATTAGTTATATTTTTCGTCTTACGGTGAAGAACTAAGTTATATTGTAACGTTATAACTTATATTTTACGTCTTACGGTGAGGAACACGCCACTTCCGGTGGCACATGCCACTTCAAAATCTAACTCCGCAGATCAGCAGATACAGTTTGTCTTGAAAATATAGATGTCCTCGTTGGTTTAAGAGTTGAGCTTGTACATACTGCGGACTCGTTGTCACATGAAGAAGTGCATATGATTTGTAAAGACTATTTTCCATGTGTTTTTCTTGTAGGACCTAGAGGAGGAGGCCCCGCCCAGCAAGAAAAGCAAATCGGAGTCCTCGTCTCAGGACTTTGAAGAGAGTTAAATGTTTGGGGCTGAGTCATCCCTCTCCTCCCTCTCCTCCCTCCTCCTCCTCCCTCCATTAACTCTAGATAATTTAGGGCTAATGGATGCACCGGCTCTCCTCTCACTCCCCCACCTCCCCTTCTCGATACCAAAGGGAGAATGGACGTCCATCTCTCTCCCCCCCACCCCACCTTTGCCCTAACACTCCTCTGCCACAGAGGGAGAATGGATATTACCTCTATTCACTGGTCCCCTCCGTGCTTCCTTCCAGTTCTACACTTTTTTTCACGAATGCCAAGAGAAGCTCTGAACCCGGGCTGCAATCCCCTCCATGACCAGGGGCGGCGCCGTCCGCCGAGCCCCGCCACCGAGCCCCGCCACCGCCAGGCCAGGCGACAAACACTGACCTGCATCTGTGACTAAAAAGAGTTAACACTGGGGATCTGAGATTAGGACGAGGTTGATCACCGGGCGCTGCTCTGAGACCGTTTTTTAAAAACGTTTTACTGCTAACGGTTTAGCTCTAAAGAGGCTAACCTGGTCTCAGACCAGCGGCTGCGGGGGGAACCTCCACCCTAAGACCACGTCACTTCAATCCTCCCGATCCGCCTCCTGTTAGATCTAATGTTCGACATTTGTTTAGGAAACGTTTTTAGGGTTTTTTTCTCAGGAGGGTCAATGCACTGTTATGGTATGTCACAATCGATCACAGATAGATTTGCTGCTGTAGTGAAAGTCTTTTTTCTCTATCCATGAAAAGTTCTCCATTCACATGTTGTCGTTTGTTTTTTTTTTAAAGTGAGTTAGTTTGTGGTTTTTGTAGACTAAGAAGAAGATGGTACTGGTCAAGATAAACTCTTGGATAAGTAGTGAAGACGGGCGTAGGTAGCGTAGATCATGAAGGTGTGCCTTGAGTTGCCACGATTAAATACACATTTTAGTTCAAGCCGGTTTTGGATTACAATTTTGGTGCCATGTTATTGTTTTTTTTAATGCCTTATAATCATCACTAATTAGTCTTTTCCAATATGTATATTCAACTACAACACTTGTTTTATATTTGAAGGAATTGTTTGACATTTTGGGAGGTATTTTCTCTCTTACCGAGAGGATGGATCTCGTGTCTGTGCGTTGAATACGAAGCTAGAGCCAGGAGACCGTTAGCTTAAGTTAGCATAGCATAAAGACTGGAAACAACTAGCCTGGAACCCCCCATAAAACGGCTACTAATTGTTTTTATATGGATTAGATGTAATGTTTTAATTAGTGAGCTGTAGAGGGGATTTAGCTCACTTATTAACACGTTGCTTAATTTGTGTAAAACGAAAAAAAAAGAGAAATATTGCGGCTTTTTACATGGTTTATGTGCCGTAATTTTTTCTTAGGCCGGAGCAACATTAAACAAGATATAACGTGCTAATTAGTGAGAACCGGGTTAGCCGTTTCCTGCTGTTTCCAGGCTTGATGCTAAGCTAACCATCACCTGGCTGGTAGCTTCATATTTTCTGTACCGACATGAAAATGGGATCAAGTTTCCCCCCCCCCCCCCCCCCAAAATGTGGAACTCTCCCTTTTTCAAACAGTTGGAGACTGGAATTTGAACACTACCCAGAAGAACTTTTAGTTTTATCTTCTGAACATTTTAACATTTGCAAACCTCATAATTCAGAGTTCCCGGTCGCTGGTCTGTGTCGACTTCAGGGGGCGTATTTTTTCCCCCCTCCCTCTAAAGTAGAAACGGACCAGTTACAGGGAACTGGTTTTCCCGTCTGGTCCGCCATCATGACTTGTATTTAATCACTTCTCATCTCTGTGTGTCACTACTTATCTTTGGCAGAGGGGTCCAGTCTTTTAGCTGAAGCATTGGTTCTAATCCTCCTTCAAGGTGCTGTCTTTTGGCTAAATCTATACACGTGTGGCATCAAGCTCTCGGTTTTGTGCAGATCTGTGCAATTTACTTGAACTCCTATATAGTGTGGATTCAGACCTGTGACCTCTTAATGTTCAGCCTCACACATGTAAGATTTAGTTTCATTAATATTTACTCGTGAATATGGATTGGAATCAATTGAAAACTCTGCAAACCAATGACTTCATGACATAACAGGGGCTATAAGAAGTACTTTATGACGCAGAATTACTTGATCAGATTTCAACAAATCAGCATTCACATGGATGGAGAGAAAAGAAAAAAAAAAAAAAAAAAAATGGTCTCAGTTTAGAGGATGGATTAGCATATACCTCATTCCCAGTCCAGCAGCGCTGGAACTTAAAATGCTATTGTATTGACATTAACAGTTATAAACAGCATTATGTACACTCAGTTTAAAAACAAAAGATCTCACTTATGTTGTAGCTTTCACCTGATTGAGCCGATTGCTTATAGTTTGCTCATAACTGTTTAAAAAAAAAAAGAGAGAAAAAAAAGTGAGATATAAAATCCTGTATGTTTTTTTCTTTCCTAGGGACCATTTTGTTTTACTTTAGATCTTGTACAGATTTATGGTTTGGTTTGACTTATTTATTCCATCAGTAGTGCTTGGTTTTTATCATGTCCAATGGTTTTGTTTTCTTAATAAAATTCACAAAAGTTGTTAGTGTTTGTGTTCAGCGTTTATATTTAAGGGGGACTGTTCAAGGCATTTTTATGGTTGTGCGTAGTATCGACGGCGTACCCCCGCAGACCCCTCTGCGTCTACGCGGGACCCTGCGCCGCAGTCTGATGTGCGCCTCTCGAAAAATGTAACTGCACGTCGCTCGGCCGTGGCTTGGTAGCGTTGCATTCCCCCCCCCGACTCATTTCCTGGTTCTCCTTCTCCATAGACATGAAATCAAGGAGAGGGTTAACTTCTCCTGCTCCAGATCTCCCACCGTGGTCAGAAAGAACAGGGGAGACACTTTGTTTCTCTCACTATGACTCTAAAGTCGCTACTCACTCTGAAGATAATCGCCATCACACTCTCACTTCTCCCTTGCTCTAAAACACACACACACACACGGCCACTTACGTAGGCTACGGTGAAAGCTCTGCGTGGAGCCTCAGCAGAACCGTAAAAAGGCCTTCGGTCTGCATTACAGGATAGTTTAATTACTTGTACTTCTGAGTCAGTTTCCTATCTGTATTATATCACTAAATCAGACTTCTTTATTTTTTAAAGATTTTTTGGGCTTTTCCGCCTTTATTTGACAGGACAGCTAGGTGAGAAAGGGGAGAGAGAGAGCGGGGGGGGGGGGGGGGAGACATGCAGGAAATCGTCACGGGTCGGATTCGAACCCTGGACCTGTGTCGAGGCATAAACCTCTCAGTATATGTGCACCTGCTCTACCCACTGATCCAACCCGGCCACACTAAATCAGACTATTCGTTTCATAAGAGAGGTTTAAATAATTCTGATCTAAGTTACCTCAAAAGCTTCTTCCACTGCTGCTGCTAGAGTGAAAAAAAACATGAGCACAAGCTTGTTTCTTGGTATTTCTATTGGACTGATCGGGAGTATACAGTACATAGAAAACAGTGACATTTTACACCACGTCAACAGTTGTAAAATACTTTTGAAACCACTTCTACATGGTGTCTGAAATAGTTACATATATAAAACATTACACTAATAATTAGATGCATCACTTATAAAGTACACGATGTTTTAAAGTATACAAATGGGATTTTTTTCTCCTTATACAATGTCAATCTTATCAACAGGGCAGAAAAATAAAATGTAGTACACATAAAAGCTATCTTTTGTCTCATGGCACTGTGTACACATTTATCAGAAGGAAGCCTCTGATTAGTATTTACAAAGACTTGTGTCAATCGTTAGTCACATCATGTATTATATAATACACTGTTACACTGGAAGATTCAATATGATCCAAAATTGTGCTTAAGAACAAGATAAGTCAAATACATGTTGCTTTACATAGTTAATTTAAAGGAATAGTTTGATAATTTGGCAAATATGCTGTTCGCTTTCTGACAGAAGAGATCTTTTTCTTTGTGTTGGGTTTCTTTTTCTTTTAAAGAGACGTGTAAAACCACATGAATTTCACTAGCCTGGACGCCAGCCGAACTTAGCCCCGCCCACAACATTTGAGGTCGGGAAGTTCGGTCTGGACTTGATCCGTTGTGGAGCAACTATGCTCAAACCAGAGCTGTTTGGACCAATCAAATTGTCAGGGCGGGCTTTATGCGTTGATGGACAGATCATCAACAGTAACATAATCAACCATGTCACCAAAGAGCGCTTGGGTTGAAATTTGTTTACAACAAAGATGGCTGCCGCTGGAGAATTGAGATGTGTAGATTCCGCCATCGCGTCTGTTATAGAAGATATCGACAGCGCATTCATTTTAAAAGAGGAACAGAGAACCGCGGCCAAGGCATTTGTCGATCGGAAAAATATTTTTGCCTTCCTTCCTACGGGATTCGGCAAAAGTTTAATTTATCAGTTGGCGATGGTTGCTAAGAAGATGGGGCGCTCTGATTGGTTGTAGGTCTATCCAATTGAGTGCAGAGGAATTTTCTTTCCTGGTTTGGTTGTAACACGCCCCATAATCACAGCCCAATGGAGCAGCATCAGACTCATATTCTGACTAGAATCTGAGTATGACCACGTCAGGCTACTGTATTCCCCTTTCGGGATAATAAAGTTTACTTTAACTTTCATCTGTCAGTTTAAATGAGTAATCAGCAGATTTAGCATTGCACTCTGGTAAGCTCACTTCTTTCTTTTTTTTTATCTCACACCTCTAGATTTTTATTTCATTTTCAAACTTTTAATTTTTAGCCCCGACCGCCGTTGACTCAAGTGACATCAGAAAAATACTGGCACCAAAAAAGTGAGTCGAGTCGAGCAGAGCCGTACCATGCAGTGGAAACGGGGCATGAATCAGCAACTCTAAATCTCACTCATATCTTGTTTTTTTAACTGAATTGTAAAAATGACAACCGGCTGTTTCCCCGTTAACAGACTTTGTGCTAAGCTAAGCTAATCTGCCCTAGTCTCACTTTGCCAGACCTTCCTCCACAGCGCTGCGGAGGAAGGTCTGGCTAGTCCACTTAGCATTGCAAGATGGGAGAAAAACGTGCTCTGGTTTATTGGCATTTCTTTAAACCAATCACATTCGTCTTGGGCAGCGCTAAGCACCGGACGGAGCCGCTGCAAAATAGCCTCGTGAAGGAACTTGTTTTGATGGAACGTGTTGGTTCAAAACTAGTTTTAGTCGTGCAACAGAAAACTCAGATTGGACAGATAGTCTAGCTAGCTGTCTGGATTTACCCTGCAGAGATCTGAGGAGCAGTTAACCATAGTCCTCACAAATCCACCGGAGGTTAGAACGCCAACACAAAGAAAGAGGAAGGTAACGGACATCCGGCCGAAAAGAGGGACATCCGGCAGAATTTGCGGCGACAACGGAGCAATCCCGGAAGTGGGAGGTCGTGGATACAGACTAAACCTGCCTTAACTAGCTTCATATTTAGCGAACAGACATGAGTGGTATCGGCCTTCTCATCTAACTCTCTGCCAGAAAGCGAATAAACATATTTCCCAAAATGTCAGACATCTGCTTTAAAGAGGGCAGTATGAAATGTGACAGCACACCCAATAATGTGTACTGACCTTCATGATAAAATCCCTTTTGTTTAGAGTCTTCAAGTTAAAGCGCTGTTTGTTTCTGCTGAATCTGTAAAGTGGACAGTGCAAAACTAAGTTAGTAGAGGCTTCTATAGCTCCATCTGGTAAAGTTTTCATCCTGTAACATGAGGCAGATGCATTTCAAAGCCCACCTACAGTATACTACAGTAGTCCTAGTACAGACTATACACCTTAAATCAGTGCTAGCTTATGTTCCTGTAGGAAAATCACTGGTTAGTGAAGACAGACAATAAATAACAAAATGCAACAACTTCATCATCAACCACAACGATCCTCTGTAACTTTCAGTGGCATTATTCGAGAATATGAACCTGTAGAATGATCAATGGAACAGAAATTACACACAAATGTTGAGAGAAAACTAAATAAATCTCATCAGGAGGTCCATTTAGTAGCGGCTCTGGAGCTTTTGATCGAGTCGCCACACTGTCATGCAAATGCAGATGAAACTTTAAAATCTCAAATGTCATGCCAACATAGACAAGAAGTCCTTAAAGTGCACAGACATGTTTTAACTTTAACATCTAAAAGTCCTGGGAACTGCTGCTGATGAAGATATTGTGATTATGACAAAAGCTCCTGCACTATTAAATGGACCTTGTGTAGAAAATGATTTTGTCAAACACTAAAAGGTTGTTAAGCCACTTAATACATAACAGTAATGGCAAGCGCCCACCACAGGACTTTAGCCCGGATTTTCTGCTCGCCAAGTGCTCATATTATGCTCATTTTCAGGTTCATAATTGTATTTAGAGGTTATATCAAAATAGGTTTACATAGTTTAATTAAAAAAACAAACACCATATTGTTGTTGTACTTCACATTGCTGCAGCTCCTCTTTTCACCCTGTGTGTTGAGCTCTCTGTTTTAGCTACAGAGTGAGACCTCTCACTGCTGTAACATCTTTGTTGGGAGTCGCACATGCTCAGTAGCTAGGTAAGGACTACTAGCCAGTCAGAAGCAGAGTATGAGGGCGTGCCCTGACAGTAGCTAGGTAAGGACTACTAGCCAGTCAGAAGCAGAGTATGAGGGCGTGCCATGCTAGCAGCTAGGTGAGCATTATAACGTGTGTTCCAAAGTGACCACGTTTGTCTCTGAAGTAAAGGCTGGACTACAACAGAGCTGTTTGGAGCAGTTTGTGAACAGTGTTTTCTGTTGGAGATGGTAAGTCCCTTTGGGGTGGACTTTGGGCTTTTTCACTTTGTAAACCTGTAACGTGCACAAAAAAGATATATAACACAATAAAGGAAAGGGAAAAAGCCAAAAAGCATGATATGAACACTTTAACACAGAATCATCTGAGAAGCCGTCGTTGGAAACTGTTTGGGAAAGGGCAGACACTTTAAAAAAAAATACCTGGCATGTGATTGGTCGAACCATTGGTCTATCAACATCCGCAATTGTTTTGAACGAACAGTTGCTGCAGTCACTATTGTCTCTTCAAATCTATGACCATATCTTTTCCCGAAAGTGGCCCTAATACTCTGTCACATGCTGATAAGCTAGAATAAAGTCTTCTTGCTAAATATCACTAAACATTAAAACATTTATAAACGTTTGACATGGCAGTATCACTCTCTGATCGGTGTGCAGCCGTACAGACAGGAGGAATGTGTCGAGAGGTGCTTCGTTTCCCTTCAGTTTGAACTGTGCTTAATGAAGTTGCATCATTTTCTGCTAAAAATACAAATAAAGCCGAAAAAACAACACTTTTTCTTATTTTAGAAACGGACGAATGCAAAACACGATTAAAAACGACGAGTGCAGAGGACGGATTCCTTCTTGTTATAAACATCGATATTGCACCAAAGCAGCATATTTGGACGAGCATTCAGCATTACAGTTTATCTTTAGAGAGAAGAGCCGCAGAGAGTAAAGGATATTTAGATCAGGACAGTGGCTACCAGTGATATGCATAAATACAGTATAAAAATACAATATGGAAAAACCTGAAGGGAGTTCAGTCGGGCTGGATGTGGGAGAGTAAAAGGTGAGTTTGTGTTTAGGAGGAAAGGGAAGGAATTAAAACGCAGGGAAAGAGTTTTTTTTTTTTGGAGCTACTAGAAGGTCTGATCATCGTTGCAGGACTCGGTGGCGTGTCCGAAGGCCTCGCAGATGTCGCAGTAGGGCCTCTCGTCGCCCGGGTTGCCGTGATAGGTGGTGTGAGGTACAGAGTCGGGGCTCTGGGCCTGAGTGGGACAGTCCTCGGTATCGTGGAGGTCAAAGCTGTCGCAGATATCGCAGAAGAGACGTGGAGTCGCCTTCTTTTCCCGCTTTGACACACCTTCAACAAACCTTTGTGACAGAGACAAGACAATTGTGCCTGATATATCTTCTTTCTCGGAGCCATAGAGCTCCATTGTTGTTAAACAAACAATCAATGAGCCACACTGTTGCTCTGGCTGACATGTTACTTCATCACAATAAACGCACACACTGTAGGTCATTCTCTGTAGGATTATTAAATCTCACACAGTGTCCTGCTGCCACAAATACTCACTAGAGTCACAAACAAACGCACTTTTTCCTAGTGTTTGTTTGATAAAAACTACAGTGAGCAGCTATTTCAGGACATTTTTTTAGAGCCTTTCTTAAAAAAGGAAACTATATTCGTGAGCTGCTTTTAAAGTTCCCATGGCATGAAAATGTCACTTTATGAGGTTTTTTAACATTAATATGAGTTCCCCCAGCCTGCCTATGGTCCCCCAGTGGCTAGAAATGGTGATAGGTGTAAACCGAGCCCTGGGTATCCTGCTCTGCCTTTGATCAAATGAAAGCTCAGATGGGCCAATCAGGAATCTTCCCTTTATGACATCATAAGGGGAAAGGTTGCCTCCCCTTTCTCTGCTTTGCCCGGCCAGAGAATTTGGCCCACCCATGAGAGAGATACATCATGGCAAAGTGGCAGTTGGTCAAGGCCACACCCCCCCCTCTCTCTCCTCCTCAATAGAATTTAAAGCTACAGACACAGAAATGGCACATCCTAAGGAAAGATCATTGTGGGACTGGCTCTAGTGGCTGTAATTCTGCACCGAGGCTGAATTTCAAGAAAGAGACTTCCAATAACAGTGGTATCGATGTTTAATCTTCTCATCTAACTCTCAGCATTAAAGCGAATGAGCATTTTTCGCAAAACATTTTTTAAAGACAAACAAATAAATCGAATTGGGCTGCTCACAACTTGATTATTTTCATTTTCCAGTAAGCTGGCGTGTAGGAGCCACATATTGTATGTTGTTTATGGTCTCATTTATGTTGTTTATTAATTATTATATTGTGCACTTATATTGTAGGTGGTGGGAGTTTTCATCGCGGTTTGAGCGGAAGTGATAACATATTTGTTTGCTACACCTGTTCACCTGTTAGGTTTTTTGGGCTTTGACAGAGAGGGGGTGAGCCTGGGAGCGAACACTTTCTGTTGACCGCCGCACTAACGCACTTATTTCGACTCACAACGTAACTTTACATTTGGTAACTGCAGTGCTAGTTGTATTTTACGTGTGGAGGAATAAATCATTGCAATACCATCTTGAGCGCGTCACAGTGTGTTTATGCATCTCTCAGTGTTTAGTCCCTCGCGGCAGCAGCACTTTGTTGGACCGCTTACAGCCACAACATGGCAGTTACTTTCTCAATTAATCGTTTGGTTTGTATCAAATTTACAATAATATGAGACACAGAAAAGCATCAATCACTGTGTATTTCTATTATTTTCTATATTTCTTACCCATCCGTTCCGTCGTTGCCGTTAAACTCAGCCAGAGCGAGCTTCTTCAGTTTGATCTTCAGCTCCTCGTTCTTCCGCTGCAGGTCAACGATCACGCTGTTCAGGAAGTTGATCTGATGGAGACGAATCGAGACACAGATCACCTTCATGTGAGCGCAGTTAAGAACCGTGAACCCCTAAACGTGAAGTGATTTGATAGAGCCCTGTCAGTCTTACCTGCCCCTCAGCGAACTCCTTCTCTTCCCTCAGCTGCTCCAGAGCGGCATCGCCTGCACGAGAAATCAGAAAACAGGTTGACGAAAGGAAACTTCTCCTCGCCACAACAGCGTGAACGCTCTCCTCGCCGTCTCCTCACCTGAGGATAGAGCTTCCCTGTCTTCTCCCTCGGAGGCCTGCGTTCCCATGAGCCTTTGCTCTAGACTGTGAACGCGGCTCTGCAGCTGCGCTTTGTCTCTCTCCAGCGTCTCCACGGCTGATTGCAGCGTCTTGGCCGTGGCGTTTTCTCCTCGCAGCACGGCGATCTGCGGTGGCGGATGACAAACAGATGAATCCCTCACACAGCTCAGAAAACAACAGAATGACGTTTAAAAGAAAAGATTTAAAAGTCATGTGTGAGTACCTCATTCCTCAGAGTTTCCAGTTCCTTGTCTTTGTCTGAGATTAAGGCTCCAGTGGATTTCTGTTCCGTTTCCTGATTAGAAATGGTTTCTCTGTGGGAACAATGGAGAGATTTGTTGACTGAGGTCATCTTTATTCAAAAACCAGCTGAGAAGTAAACCCAAATGTTTAGCTACCCTTCGACAGAGCCACTCATCCATTCTCATTTCTCTCCGCGTCTCTCTCCACCTTCTACTCTGTGGGTGTTCACTCTAGTAGTCCAACCAGATCTTACTTGATCTCTCTTAGCCAATCATCTCCTTGCTGTCAAACTTTAAAATCTGTTCTCCTCTCTGCATGCGGTCAGTTGTCGTTTCAGTACGAACAGATGCGACCCTCCTCCACCCCTTCACCTCCAGTCTTCATCACACCAATTCTGCTCCACATTCACATCATCACCCAGGTATTCAGCAACTCTCTTCCCCACCACCACCACCACTAATGTGGAGACCCCAGGGGGGAAATGTCCTCAACTAATCCCGGCATCACTACCCCCCTAAATATACCACGTCACGATGGAGTCTAAACGCCAAAGACGCTTCTCAAATTATTTTTAATCATGCTAAATTGTATTGTTCTCTCTTAATAAAGTATCTCCTGATTGAACTCTTACTACAGTGAATAAGAGACTTTTCCAATTGCGTACAGTCATCTGAACTATGCCCGTTGATCACGCCTCTTGTGCAGTAGAAAATACAGAGCAGACTCCCCAGACTAATGTTCAATCTTAAAAGATTGAGCTCGGTCTGGTGATAGCCAGACTATGAAAAACCAGGAATTCAATATAAATTCACAACCAAGAATCATCCTCGCTGAAGCTCAGTGGACTTTACAGCTGAGCATTTCAACCACCTGATGCCCAGCCGACAACATCTCTGTTTTATGGATAAATTAAACTAGATGTGAAGCAGGTCGTTTCACTGAATCACATCTCCTGTCTTTTCCATGTTCACCTGAGAAGACTCCCTCCACATCTATTACTTCTGCTCTAATTATTGTGCATAACCTCTTCGTTTCCCCTCCGGCCGACACCACAGAGATTGTCGGCTGCCTTCCACAGATCTTCTCCTTACATCAGACACAACCTGCCTCAGCCATCTATCATCCTCACTTTACCCAACGTTCACTCTCAATGCAAGTCGCTGCTCTGAAGGTTGTGTTGAGATGTTTTTTAATCCTCTGATTACTGAGCGGAGACGCGTGAGACAACACAAACTTTCTTTTGTTTCCAGACTTAGTAAGGGATGAAAATAAGACCAAACACAATGAATAGATGTAATAGGTTTTAAACATCTAACTGTACTATCATATATCAAAAAGTCTGTTAGGAATCAACCCTGTTATTGTTCGGTGCTTGTATATCACATGGGTATTTCAACTACTACTATTACTCTACTACATTTATTTAGTTTTATAGTCACTTTTCAGATTCATATTTTACTTACAAAAACATACAGTTTATAAAATATGATGCATTATTATAGATTAAATATCCAACAGGATATGCAGCAAATCAAATAAACTTTTGTTCTACTTTTACTTAAATTATTTAAATATTTTTACTAATACTATTATCTACATCTACAAACATGTAATCAAATAATCGAGAACATTATCAGAAGATTAATCAATGACAAATAATAATGAAAACGATCGTTAGTTGCAGCCTGTTAATAACTGGTTGTATACCAGTTAGGATGATTTATCAGTGGAATTATTGAGAAATACAAAACATGTCCAACTACATAATCGTGGGTTATAATCCATTAATTAGCTGTGTATGTGCTGTTTATAAATGCTGAATAGGGAATGGTGACCTATTACGAGCCAGTGTATAATTAGTTAATTAATGATTAACTTAACCGTCCATAAATAGGGATTTAGGATTATCAACTAAATCACACATTTAAAAGAATATTTTTTAAAAGCCTCAATTTTCACACTTTCAAGTATTTAAAGTGTGTACAACTACACAAGTGAGCGTCAGATAACATATCAAAGCCAGAGTCTGTGATTGTATTAAAAAAAGAAAAGTCAGAACATGACAGAAACAGCATATAAGGAACATGTTTCCTAGTTTCTTACCTGGTCTTCATGTCTGGCATGTTGCGGCCGTCTTTGTGCTGAGAGGCAAACACACACAAATATAGAGGCATTTAAATAGGAGCTAAACCCGTCTGAGCTTTAAGAGTTTAGTCACAGCAGGAAGTAAATCCTCGCTATGCCGGAACCTATTAATCAAATCAGTTTCTGACTTAACAAATCTATAACGGGATGAAGGAAATCATGTATATAATAATACAGATTTTGGAAAGCTCAGTACTGTACCTCGTCGAGATGCTGAGACTTCTGGGAGGCCAGCTTCAGCTCCTCACTGGGAGAGACGAGAAAGAAAAGGAGAGGTGACACACTTAAAGAGCTGCACTGAAGCCTGTAGAGTCTGTGATACTGTATATCTGTGTCACCATCGCTGCTGTATGCTTAAATCTGGTGTGCAGCCAGATGTGTTCACATCTGTTAAACATGCACACAAACATACACACACACACACACACACACACACAGACATGCACCTACACAAGAATGTTTCACCTGCTTTGATTTTAGGTGCAAACTATTTATGAAAAGTGCTCATTTCAGATTTGGTTCTGAGCTGTCAAGTCTATCGGTTTCATGTTAGATGAACTTGCATTTTTCTGTGTTA
This sequence comes from Sander lucioperca, assembly GCF_008315115.2. NCBI lineage: Eukaryota > Metazoa > Chordata > Actinopteri > Perciformes > Percidae > Sander > Sander lucioperca. Next base: position 12,858,145 of record NC_050186.1, read on the forward strand.
TGTGTGACTGAAAAGAGAAAATGTTACAAAAGATGTATGGTTTCACTCAGAGCTGCAAGGATTAGTCCATTAATTGATAAGTTGAGCTTCAGGAAAATAACCGGCATCATGCAAGTCATTTTGTAATGATTTTAAGCAACTCTAACACAAAGGATTTCGTTTTTTTTGTCCGTTTTATGTCATAAATCTGTCAAATATATTTTTGACTGTTTGTCGGGTAAAAACAAGACATCTGAAGATGTTACCTTGGAGTCAAAAAAACTAGGATGGATATGTTTTCACATAATGAAAATAATTGTTAGTTGCAGCCCTTGTTTCACTTTTTATCCAATTAAAGGGCCGCATGGTTCATCACTACAATTGACCCCTTTTACATTACACATACACACTGTTTAGAGCTTTTTCCTTTATTTAGAACAGCTGAAGAGAGACAGGAAATGGGGGAGCGAGAGGGGGGGATGACATGCAGCAAAGGGCCTCGGGTCAGATTTGAACCCAGGCCGCTGGCAAGGACTGAGCCTACATGGGGCGTGCGCTCTACCAGGTGAGCTACAGGCCGCCCCACACATACACACTGTTAATATAAAATATTGATTATAGCAGCTTTAAAGCAAACCAAGCCTATTTAAAAAAAAAAAGCTCTGGTTTAAAAACGTAAGATGTATTCAAGTCAATTACTAAAAAGAGGCAGAATCAGTTGGACCACACGTACGCTGATATAATCCACAGACTCAAAAAGCCATCTGTTAGTGTGTATATCTGATGCTTATGTAGACTTCTACATCGTCCTATTTTAAACATCTTAAAGGATTTGACAGATGTAAAGCCCACAGTGGTTTATACACTCTGTAGTGCTACAGTAGTGATACAGAACATCCACAAGTTGTGAAGAAATACCATCAGGATATCATAAAGCTGACACTGTAATCTGAGCACGAGATCAAATTTAGACCCCGAGACAGCTGCGCAGACTGTGTTGTCTGGGAATTTATGAATCTGGATATTTTTGGATGCTGGAACCAAATGGTTTTCTGGAGAAATTGAAATTAGCTCCATGTGGGTCATTCTTAGGATTTGTGTCAAAGGAAGAAGCTATGTGTGACTAATAGCTTCATCTGAGCACCAGCTGGGTGAAATGTTTAGCTGCCTGCTGTATAATCACATCGGCCATGCCTCTATAGCATCCACTCCACTCAAACACTACAGGGAGGAGTTAACGGAAACTGCACTATTTAAAAAAAATGGTTCATCGCATATACTTTGAAACATCACTGCTGTCTCTGTCACTTTTGTTCTCTTTCAAGATGTAAAAGAAACAAATGTAGCAGCCTCCAATTTTACTTTGGAAACTGTTTCATGCCTCATCTATAACTGAATATTTCTGTAGTTCTATGCTTTATGTCTCACCAAAGAGAATTCAAACTGCAACACACCAAAACACATGGATGAAAACAAGAAATCCTAAAGCTGCATTCATTTCTTCTGATCGGTTTGACCACTTTGGTCCAGAGCAAACAGCAAATAGCAACGTTTGGATTAAATGTCATTAAATTTAGTAAAGACATTTATGTTCCTCAGAGGATGAAGCCAAATGACTTTGGTTGATCCTGGGACTTTTTCTTCAAACATAATTTATCTACACAACTATTAAATGGATTGCCATAACATTTGGTTATTATATTCATGTTCACCTCAGGATGAATTGTAATAACCTTTTTTGATCCCTCAACTTTTCATAGGGTCAAAATATTAATTATACCTGCAAAACTAATCATAATCCAATCAGCATCAGATGTACACTGTGTATACTGCTAATTAGCAAATGTTAGCATGCTGACACGCTAAACTAAAATGGTGAATATAATACCTGCTAAACATCAGCACATTGTTATTGTGAGCGTATTAGCATGCTGACGTTAGCATTTAGCTCAAAGCACCACTGTGCCAAAGTACAGCCTCACGGAGCTGCTAGCATGGCTGTGGACTCTTGTTTAAAAAAGCAGGACTTGTAAATGAGGACAGTTTTTCTCTGGAAAATAAAGCCTAGATGTACACAGCAGCAACAACAACAACAACAGACAAAGTATTGAAGATTTGACCCACAGTAGCACCAAAAACAATATAAAACACAAATCTGAGCTATGGTGCACACAGCTGCATCTCTCAGATGCCACAAAAGCCACATTGATTCCACACACACACACACACACACACACACACACACACACACACACACACACACACACACACACACACACACACACACACACACACACACACACACACACACACACACACTCTGATGTCATAGTGAAAGCAGCCGCCATGTAGGAGCCAGGCGGTCCTAGGAGGAGAGAGGGAGCGATTACATAACATAACATCAGACTGAGGAAGGATGGAGGAACACTGTTGAGATGAGACAGGATGGCGGTGGAGGGAAGGAAACTGTAATAAAGCCACAGAGGCGTTTAACATGACTCCATTAATAGACATTTGTGTTTTTAATTCGTCATTCATAGAAAAACAGACGCTCCTTAAGGAGGATGAAGCTGCTTTTGTTTCACTGTAACTAAAGATATTTGTTGACATCTCCATCTGCTACCCCTCCTTCAGGATGCTACACACACACACACACACACACACACACACACACACACACACACACACACACACACACACACACACACACACACACACACACACACACACACACACACACACACACACACACACACACACACACACAAATCTATAAATAGACCTGACATCAGGCTGGAGATTTACCACAAACGCAACAAAGTAAAGTAAAAACATTGCTGTTAAAAGATGGAATATGTTTACCCCGCATCAAAAACTTCAGTTTCAGATGAGCGATCAGTTAAAGCTCGGCTGGTAATTAAACATTTTAATGAATTTGTTGCTATGCCAACACAATGGAAGATATGAAAGTATCGGTGATAAATCTTGCTTCATCATGTTTTGCTCTCATCGGTCCACAGAGGTCTTAAAGGGCCACACCCGTGGTTTTTCATGTTTCATGTTTCCATTTAGTACTTTATACCATAGCAAACAAACCGTTATGCAACAAAATTATGTTTTACAAGTCTGAATGCATTTTTTCATCCACTCAATTGATTCATTGGTTTTCATTCATTCCCATAAGAAAGTAAAGTAAAAAGTAATGTAAAGGTGTAAGGGTGGTGATGACGCAGTGGATGTGACACATGCCTTTGGTGTGGGAGACCTGGGTTTGATTCCCACTGCGATACATCAACCAACGTGTCCCTGAGCAAGACACTTAACCCCTAGTTGCTCCAGAGGCGTGCGACCTCTGATATATGTAGCAATTGTAAGTCGCTTTGGATAAAAGCATCAGCTAAATCACATGTAATGTAATGTAATTTACTGCTTTTGATGCTGATTAATTAGTGAAGTAATATGTACCTAGTTGTTTCATGAGTAATGTGGAATGAGTACTTGATTACAGTTTTCAAGAAACTTGCCTAACTCCAATCATTATTGTCTTTATAATTAACCTTCTCTTCTACAGATATGTGTATCTGTTCACAAGTGTATCTTTCCTTTTTCTCTCTTTTAAATCTATTTTTCCATGCATGAGTGGAAATGTTTATGTATCTTACATACTGCAATTGTACTGTTAATTGAGCATCTTTCAATAAAACAATGTTTCCACACAATGATAATGCCGCTTTTACAGAAAATTATGGATTTACCATACACAACTCAAGCGGATTTAAAAAAAAATGCTACTTGATTTTCAATCCATACGGAAATGAATGAAAACCAATCGCTACCGGCAAAGTACATCTGAAACATACATATACTATACTATAACATACATAAAAATGTATAAGTGTAACATGTAATGTAAAAAGAATACATTATTTGTAGTTAAGGATCTTAACCCTGTCCTTTAAGTAACCCTGTCCTTTAAGGATGAACAACATTTTGAGGACTCTTGGTTTGAAATGTTTTATATCGAAGCAATTACATGCAAGACTTATTATTATTTTTTTTTTTTTTATTGTGCTTTACCATCATCCATCATCCATAATCACATAATAGCACCCTCTGGCTAATTATGGGCTTTAGACAACAATTTAAAGCATATTTACAGATAGAAGCATTCCTTCTGGAGAGCTGCAGACGGAGCCACGTTAACACATTTTAGCGTCAAGTTTTTAAAATGTTTATTTGATTGTTTAAAAGCAATTAAATCTAGCCACATTTGCAGAGTCCTTTGTTTTATTAGAGCTTGAAAATGCAGGCTGGATTTTTAATCATTAGTTTGGACCCACAGGGCAGATTAACCACACCAGTCTAATGAACTGGCTGGCTGGGGTCACCTTTAGAGGCGACACGCGCCAGGAAAAAACACATTAGTTATCATGAGTACTCACATTTCCTTGCAGAGGACTCCGATTCGCTGGTTTTCTGAGCTGCTCCGCTCTTTCGACAGACTGAGCTCCTCCTGGTATTTGGAGTTCTGCTGTTTTAAAGCCTCAAGCTACAGAGGAACAGATACAGGAAAGGAAAGAGGGTCAGAAAGAATATATACACACCAAGTTACAACAACAAAGAACATAAGGGGAGAAATAGTTTTTCTCTTTTGCTCATCTTATACATATTCAAAGCTCAAATGTTGTTAGTGTACACTTCAGCCTGATTCGGACTGGATTTATTTCTCAAGGGGAGGTGGGGTGATTTTACCATTACTTGCACTAGTCAGTGATTTTAATCCCATCATGAGCACGCATGTGGATACATTTTCACTCAGTGATAATTACAGCTGCAATTACTGATTCAGAACTGGCTGTTCCTCCAGTAATTTGAATCCCATCTGAAAAGGCGTCCTTTTGTATTTGATCCAAGAGTAAGAGATCATCAAATATGCTGTTGTAATGTTAGCTACAAATACTTGTACTTTTTTTAGCCTATATTTGTTTAGATTTTGGCAAACTGGCACCATTAAAGTATGCTGAATTAGCTATTAGCAGTTCTTGCTGGAAGTGTATCTATGGATGTACAGACAACTATGACTGGATTACTTTGATGCCGAAGAAAACTTAAAAATAAGACAAATAGAGGCAGGGAATCTTCATGTTACAAAAGCTGGAACCAGCAAATGTTTGCTTGAAAATTTATTTAAACAATTTATCAGAGATCAAAATAGTTCCCAACTGGGGCAATCCCAAAGTTTAAGGGTTAAGATTCCGGCAATGAACCAGAATGTCCCCGGTTCAAGTTGCTGCATCTCACTAATAATCTCGCTAATTTCATCTCTGTACTGTCTGTAAACATGCAAAAACAAAACGCCCTCCAAAAACATACATACATACTTATAAAAAGTTGACCTAATTATTTCTATGTTGACCCCTAATCGATTAATCAACCAACCAATCGCTTCAGCCCTACCATACACCATAAACATTTATTCAACATTATATTCCCATGTCCCATTTAAAATCTTTCCCATCAGAGGCAAAGCTGCAGTCACAAAAGAGACATTCTGGGTCATCAAAAGTGAAACTGCAGTTCATTCTTAAAATACACAACACCTTGATATTTGTGTCAGCAGAGAGCAGAATGGGTTCAATTCATGTGGAACTAAAAATAAAAGCCCCAAAAACATCGCTTACTCCAACTTTAACCCATGCAAACTATTATTACTTATTAAAGTCAGATATCTGTGATTCTAAACACATCTCATACATCAAGAAATCGGCACGTGCAGGGCTGCGGGCCCCGCAGCCTTAAAATAGCAATAGTCAATGACTAATTAACAAGTCACTTTTAAATCAATGCCTTTTCTGCAGCTGGCTTCAGATAAAATAAAATAAAAAAAACTCATCTTTAACGATTCACACTGAAACCTGCCTGCAGTATGTTTCTGTTTGCACATTAACACATCGTCAAGGGTGTCATCAACTGTGTTTTGGATGCCTTTGCATGCGAGTTTTTGACTTTTTAAACACCTCAATAATATTAACCCACACCTCCAAAGTGAGATCTGGTCTGCACAGCGTGCTCACATATAAACATGCATAAATATACACAAATGCAGAATGTAGACAGGTTATCTTCTCTGGTCACGAGCACAGGCTACATCACAAAATCTTACATCACGAAATCTTACATCAAAGGCAAGACAAATAACCATTGACAAGAGCTAATTAGAGATGCAAAATGTTTTCAAATGTTGTATATGTTGTGTATGATATACATGTGTATATGAGTGTTTTTTCCCTGCTCTCTTTGAGGAAAAAACAAAAAACAAAACATTTGATCCCAAAGAAAAAGAAGCTAGTTGGAGACAAATTAGCACCATCTCTACCTGCGTACAGTGGCAGTAAAATGCCCCTGAATCTGCTACACTGATCACGTTTGAATCCCGGGCTAAAAAGCAAAACAAAAAGCAGACAATCCTACCTGGTAGTGAGGTGAGTAGATGTTACTGGAGTAACCCTGATGCAGAGCAGCTATATCCATACCTCAACAGCTCACCACTGCTGGATTTCAAACTATGTTCACCTGCTAAACAACAGCAGTGTTGTTGCTATGTCACCCTCTCTCTACAGCATCACATGTAGACTAAAACAAGCTGAGCATCAATAAACCATCAGCTCTCATCCCCCGCCGTGCACGGCTGCGAGAGGGAAATGGAGAGCGCCTCGCCTCAGCAGCCGCGCTCTCTCTCTCTCTGTCTCTCTCTCACACACACACACACACACACACAGTTGTGTTAAAGAAGCTGAGCACTTCCATTATGTAAGCCCAACCAGAATAAGCCCCCCCCCCCCCCTCCCCAGCATTCTGCTGCTCACACTCTTGTTTCCCCCCCTCTGCAACACCATATGTACACACTCCTCTAAAAGATTCACCTTTCATTCAGTGTTTAACATGAATCACAGCAAAGTAGTCGACCTGCAGGCACTAGCTGACTCCTTACACTACAAGGTCTGATAAAAAACTACAAGCCAACATATAGTAGTCTCTCATACTGTTTTAGTGATGTGCCTGTACACAGACGGTCTAACTAGGGCTGCAACTAAAAACAAAAAGCATGTTAATGTTCTGTCTCCGTCTCCCACTAGACTCCAGGATCACTCAGTTTATTATAATATTACAATAACTAGCAAATAACCACAACTTAAAAGCTGAAACCAGCAAATTGTTGGCAATTTTTTCCTCAAAAAGAGACACAAACAGGGCTGTCTCCATGGCTTAAGGTTTAAGACAGCAACCGACGTCTCTAGTTTGAGTCCTTCATATTGGGTCTTATACTGTTTTAGTGATGTGTTGGAGCTACACACAGAGGCTCTAACTGGGGCTGCAACTAACAATTTTATTTATTATCGATTAATCTGTCATTTATTTTCTCTCTTGGTAGGAGAATGGTGATCATTTTCGACATATTTAAGCTCCTTTTGGCTGACCATTACTCCAAAACCAAAAGATATTCTATCTATCTGAAAATTAAATCAGAATAAATCAGGAAACCAGCAAATAACCACAAGTGAGACACCGTTCAAACCAAAAGGTTTGTGGAAGGACGAAAATAAACATGACAAAACAAAAAGCACGTTTGTATTTTGTCTCTATCTCCTTCTCTACACAAGAATCCCCAAATATTTAGTTTATTTTCATAAAAGATGAAGAAAACCAGCAAATAACCACAACTGAAAAGCTGAAAACTGCAATTTTTCTGGCATTTTGTTGCATCGATCTAATTCATTTCCTTGTCATCTCCCTACTGGTGCTCTCTAATAAAAGGCTTAAAAATTACACAAATTAAAAATGATATTAATAAATACACTCAAACTATTTAATTGATTGTCAAAGTTTCAGCTCTGGATCCAACAGATGTGACAGAAAACAGGACAATCTCAAGTCAACCGTTAATTAACTAAAGCAACGTTGTGTCCAGCCAGGCATCACGCACGCACGCACGCACGCACACACACACACACACACACACACACACACACACACACACACACACACACACACACACACACACACACGTGCAGCATTACATCACAACTTACAGCAACATGGCTGAGCGAACAGAGGAAGCAGATGTTAGAGCGTGCCTGCTGAATAAATTACAACGTGCGTTTCTAGTACTCCATAGAGACTCAACTCCTGTTCTCTTCATTGTAACTGCAAAAACTTTTTAAAATTTTTGATGTAGGTAAGTATTTTGTCTGTGGTTCAGTCAAACCTTTAAATATCGTATGTTACCTTATGCCCTGTTTAGGTGAGTGTAAACATTTTAGTCAGTAATGCCACTTTTGTTTATTTCCTATAATGATTGATCTGAATTTAAATTTACAGAAAGCAGAAAAGAACAATGTCATGGAGAAAGGGTCATATTTTCTGCTCATTCTGACAACCCTAGTACTGTATAAAAACGGTGGTATGGCGGTATTTATTTTAGGTGCGTATTTTATTTCACAATAATATAACTCACAGTTGAGGATCGAGTATCTCAGTTGCAGCTGGGTATGGTACATAAAATTGTTTATGGAGATGTTCCAAAATATTTTGGAAATTTTTATAATTATTTTAATAGAGTAAATGAAGTTCACAGGTACTCCACTAGGGGTAACTCAACAGATTTTGTACCCCCCAGAGCTAATGCCGCGTTCTATTTACCTCGGAACTCGGAAGCCGGAGCTGGGAATGACGTCATACCCGAGTTGAATGCGTTCTATTTAAAAGTCGAATTTTCATTGTTTTCATTAGCTCTAGCCCGGTTAGCTATTGTTAGCAACCAGTTGATAACAACGCATTACGTCGTTTTTTGTGCATGCAAACAACGTAACAACATGTCCACAGATAGAAGTTGGACATGCCTGTGTGAACGACTGATTTAGTGAGACACAAATAAGACAGAAGTGCTTATAACTTTATGTTACTGCAGCTTTCATATATATATATATATATATATTATATACAGTGAGGAAAATAAGTATTTGAACACCCTGCTATTTTGCAAGTTCTCCCACTTAGAAATCATGGAGGGGTCTGAAATTGTCATCGTAGGTGCATGTCCACTGTGAGAGACATAATCTAAAAAAAAAAATCCAGAAATCACAATGTATGATTTTTTAACTATTTATTTATATGATACAGCTGCAAATAAGTATTTGAACACCTGAGAAAATCAATGTTAATATTTGGTACAGTAGCCTTTGTTTGCAATTACAGAGGTCAAACGTTTCCTGTAGTTTTCCACCAGGTTTGCACACACTGCAGGAGGGATTTTGGCCCACTCCTCCACACAGATCTTCTCTAGATCAGTCAGGTTTCTGGGCTGTCGCTGAGAAACACGGAGTTTGAACTCCCTCCAAAGAGTCTCTATTGGGTTTAGGTCTGGAGACTGGCTAGGCCACGCCAGAACCTTGATATGCTTCTTACAGAGCCACTCCTTGGTTATCCTGGCTGTGTGCTTCGGGTCATTGTCATGTTGGAAGACCCAGCCTCGACCCATCTTCAATGCTCTAACTGAGGGAAGGAGGTTGTTCCCCAAAATCTCGCAATACATGGCCCCGGTCATCCTCTCCTTAATACAGTGCAGTCGCCCTGTCCCATGTGCAGAAAAACACCCCCAAAGCATGATGCTACCACCCCCATGCTTCACAGTAGGGATGGTGTTCTTGGGATGGTACTCATCATTCTTCTTCCTCCAAACACGGTTAGTGGAATTATGACCAAAAAGTTCTATTTTGGTCTCATCTGACCACATGACTTTCTCCCATGACTCCTCTGGATCATCTAAATGGTCATTGGCAAACTTAAGACGGGCCTTGACATGTGCTGGTTTAAGCAGGGGAACCTTCCGTGCCATGCATGATTTCAAACCATGACGTCTTAGTGTATTACCAACAGTAACCTTGGAAACGGTGGTCCCAGCTCTTTTCAGGTCATTGACCAGCTCCTCCTGTGTAGTTCTGGGCTGATTTCTCACCTTTCTTAGGATCATTGAGACCCCACGAGGTGAGATCTTGCATGGAGCCCCAGTCCGAGGGAGATTGACAGTCATGTTTAGCTTCTTCCATTTTCTAATGATTGCTCCAACAGTGGACCTTTTTTCACCAAGCTGCTTGGCAATTTCCCCGTAGCCCTTTCCAGCCTTGTGGAGGTGTACAATTTTGTCTCTAGTGTCTTTGGACAGCTCTTTGGTCTTGGCCATGTTAGTAGTTGCATTCTTACTGATTGTATGGGGTGGACAGGTGTCTTTATGCAGCTAACGTCCTCAAACAGGTGCATCTAATTTAGGATAATAAATGGAGTGGAGGTGGACATTTTAAAGGCAGACTAACAGGTCTTTGAGGGTCAGAATTCTAGCTGATAGACAGGTGTTCAAATACTTATTTGCAGCTGTATCATACAAATAAATAGTTAAAAAATCATATATTGTGATTTCTGGATTATTTTTTTTTAGATTATGTCTCTCACAGTGGACATGCAGCTACGATGACAATTTCAGACCCCTCCATGATTTCTAAGTGGGAGAACTTGCAAAATAGCAGGGTGTTCAAATACTTATTTTCCTCACTGTATATATATATATATATATATATATATATATATATATATATATATAAAATCAGTGCCTTAAATACTTCAATCCCCAATAACAGCAGGTTGAGTCCCGTAAGTTATGTTGCAGTGCTGAAATATGTTGCATCATGAAAAAGATTTATGCCACGGGATGACTAAAATAGATACGACCAAACAGAAAGCATTACGTCTCTAATCTCCTGTCTCGATTTCCCATCGCTGTCATGACACCGAACATCTGGAGCTCACAAACAGCTGGAGTGAGAGTGAATGTAGGAGAACAAGAGGGCAGCAGAGAGCCACAGACTGAGTGAACAGCTGCAGGTGGAACACAGTTCAAGGAGCAGCATGGATTGAGTATGAAATGATAACAATATCAAGTTACAGATGGAGGCTGAGAGGGAAGACACGGAGAAGAGAATAAAAGAGAGCGAGAATGAGATGGCCCACAGTACTTCATGCATGGCTGATTAAACGCGATGACGGGGACTTTCACAGTCACATGTGGTCAGTGTGGAAATGCTGAATACGTAATAAAAACCCTACAGGCTTCAAATGCTAAACGTATGCATGCGCACGTGTGAATCCTTTCACAGGGCTGTGGACACTTAAAGGGATAGTTTGGATTTTTTGAAGGTTGTATGAGCTACTTCTCCATAGTCAGTGTGTTAACTACAGTAGAAGGCGGTCAGCACACCCCCAGTTTGGAGAAGCAGGCAGGAGTACTGACACGGAAGCTAAGCAATGTCCTGCTGTGGATGGAGACAGCAGCTTTAGCTACAGCTGATAAAATCTGCTTGTAACAGTTGTCAAGGCTAGACATGAGAAGATGCTTTTGTTTACTTCTATCTTCATTTCGTTTCAAAGATTTGTTTTTATTTTGTGTGCTAAATTTGCCACCGTTATCCTTGCATATGTGATGTGTGAGAGTGTAAAGATTGTCCAAAGAGCATACCAAAAATACAACTTCTAATAAAATGACAACTTGGGGCCTTCAGTGACAGTACAGTCACTGTTGTATCTGCTCACCTGTGTCTTCAGTGTCTTATTTTCATTGGTCAGCTGCTCAATAGACAGGGCCGTCCTCTCTGACTTTTCAGTAGCCTGAAAAACATCAATAATATTTAGCTCCACACGGTATGGTAATATGTAGCAAACAAATATTATTTATGACAAAACAAGCTGGTTTTCATGAGAATATTTGTTTTGTGATGAAAATGAAAATGGTTTTATGATTGCCTGATCTCGACATTACATATTGTCCAAAAAAAAAGTTTCAAACTTTCAAAATACTTTTTCGTGATCATGAAATCGTTATTTTGAGATCACGGGAAAACCAAACATGTCCTGCTGAGATCATTAAATACGATGACAAAAAAGCAAAGCATGTTTCTGGGTATTATCCGGCTTTTTATATTATTTTAGCATGTTGTGTAATGTGTGAGCAAAGTCTATATAAATTATTTATTATTTTTTGTGTGTGTAACATTTAATTAAAGCTGTATTAACATATTTTCTGGCCACATTGGGACAGTGGAAACAGGCTGTAAACACAACACTGACATATCATCAACTTTTAGGTTGATATGTTGAACTTGTTGGCAAACAGCTGCTTATTTCTACATCCGGCAGAGGGTTAGGGTTAGGGAGCATCCCGATGATGATTCATCAGGAGTCTCTGTCTTTGTGTCCACCTGATGAATGTCCAGTATTCTCTCTCTTTCAGCTTTTTTTGCCCTCCACCAACTCCTGAGGGAAATATCCGTCTCTTTAGCTGCTAAAAGCTCCACTAAGTTCACCAGCTAGTCTCTAATGGAGTCTGTCTGCTGTTTGCTGCTCAGCAGGTCGTGATTAGCGAATAGTGGCTTTTTACAGCTTTTTCTCTGAAAAACAGCGGCTGCTGGAAACAAAGCTGATAAAAGCATTGAAAGCAAATCAGTAAAGAGTAAACAGTAAAGTTACAGGGCGTAAAAACAAAAACAATGAGCTGAAAGATGCTAAAATACTGTGTCGAGCTCAGGGGAACTGCAGAGCCAGGTGATAGTTCTCTTGCACGTTGTCATTAGATCCATTGTTCATTTTAAATAGCAATTACAAAAGCCTGAAATGAGATATAATTTAGATTATCTTTTGCACAACAACATACAAAAGGCACAAAGATCAAAATCACTCTCAAGTTCAGGCTCAAAGTCTAAACGGACGTGAGCACTTAAAAAAAACAGCTTTCCATAAATAGACCGGAAAGATAAGAGGTCATTAAAAAATGTTGGCTAAAAAAGGAAAGACAGCTCTTTACTGAGTCAGCCTCAAGCTTGTTCAGCTGTTTCAACTTTACATCCATTTGTAACATTTCCCATGAAGCAAGAGCAAAAAGCTTGGACTTTAGGGAAAGATAACAAAACACTCGCTTATAACTGCAAAGTGGAATGTCTACTGAGAATCTTTTTTAGAAATATGAAAGCAGTTTAAAGAGTGGACTCTGTTTTACCACTTTATTTATGTTACTGCTGATATACAGGCTCACATGTTTGTTTTGTGTGATTTACTTTTTGTACTTTAAGTATATTTAGATGCTAATACTTCTTTTACTGAAGTAAGATTTTGAATGCAGGACTTTTAATGTTAACGGAGTATTTCTACATTGTGCTTTTTACTTTTACTTAAAGGTCCAGTGTGTGGGAATTTCTCCCATCTAGCGTTGAGATCATATATCGCAATCAACTCTCTCGCGCCACGCAGTTCAAAGTACGTATTACAGCTACGGTAGTCTTCATGCTTCAAAAAAGCCGGTCTCTTGCCCTTTTCAATATCCTTCTTCTTTTTCTGGGCGAAGAAGAAGAAGACTCCTGTTCCCGAAATTTGAATTTTGAATACGTGTGGTCCTCCATGTTTCCTTCTTCAAACTTGCCGGGGGCCGGGAAGCTACGATACCCATTAGCAACATCAGCAGCACCTGTGAGTTTATCATGTGACAGCGAAAACGTGAAAGGCGGAGCAGTATGTCCTGTATGTCCCTTACCGGCTAACGTATTTCAAGATGGCGCATGAATATGGAGCGTCTAAAACGCTGGTATCGATATCGTGAAGTACTGGAGTTTATGCACCGATCCGATACCACGTAATAAAGCCCTAAAGAAAATCTACATTAAAGTAGTTTATTTATGTTCTTTTTCCGTTATAACGGACTGTCAAACTGGATAATAAAAGAAAGTTCTGTGGCGTTCATTGTTTGAGTTGTTCATGTTTCACAAAGAGTTTAACCTGAGCCAGACCGACAACAAAGATAGAAATCATATCACATCCATACAGGGATAGTAGTATACAGTTGTTAAAACATAATAAAATATATGTCACACTGGTATCGGATCGGTACTCGGTATCGGCCGATACGCAAGTTCAGGTATCAGAATCGGTATCGGGAAGCAAAAAATGGTATCGGGCCATCACTAGTTCATGCGAATGCAAATGTAAAATTTCAAGCCAAAAGGAATACTTGGAATTGATGGTGGTGGTAAATATTCACGAAAAAGGACAAGTTTGTGAACAGGTAACACAGATTTTGATAATGAACAACTAAACATGTTACACACTGGACCTTTAAGTAAAAGATTTGAATACTTCTTCCACATAATTGTTTCCTTCCACATTTCCTTTATATTATTTGTGATTAATAGATTCTACAAACTCTTTTTCAAATCATGATGACAAGCAGCCACAGCTGATAGACCTTTGCAAAACTGTACAGCTTGAATGAAAAAAGAAAGAAGACTGGTGCGTCAACTTATCAAACCCAAATGGGAATGAGAGTAATGTGTGCATGTGTGTGTTAGTAATGTTTAACAACATAGAAAAATAGCCTGAGGCCATAGTCAGCTTTAGAGTGGGAGAGCTGAATAATAACACAGTGGAAGGTTACTTAAGGATTGATTATTAAAGTAAAGGCCACTTAACTGTACACTGACTATGTGCAGTGGGTGTAAGTACTCAGATTCTTTATCTAAGTAAAAGTGGATACTACTTGAAGTGTGAAAAGTAAAAGTACTCATTGTTGCAGTAAAATGTTCTCTGTCAGTGTTTTCCTCTTCTGGATTAATATTCCTGCTGCATTAATGTTTATGTTGCATTTTACTGCTGTAGATGTTTAAGGTTGTGCTCATTTTAACTCCTTCATATACTGTTGGGTAGTTTAATCTGCAGCAATGTATCATATTCTATAAAAATCATATGTTTGTAGCCTCGCTGTCCTGTGAGAACCAAGTTGTAGCGTCAGAAAAACAGCGCTGTTTTCAGCTTTGTTTTACAATGCTTTTCCCAGCTGATCCAAGAGGCTTTTTAAAGACTTTTTTTAGCTTAAGAAGGAGGAGAATTTTCTCAACACATAAAGGAAGACTTCATCCTTCAGTTTATCACAAACAATCAACATCAAAACATCTGGAGATACGTGGTTTTCACTGGACAGGAAAGGGAGGAAAAATCTGAAAAGTAACTAAAGCTGTCAGACAAATGTAGTGGAGTAGAAAGTACAACATTTACCTCTGAGATGTAGAGGAGTAGAAAAGGAATATTGGTAAAATACTTGAGTAAAGTACAAGTACCTCTAATATGAACTTAAAGTACAGCACTTGAGTAAATGTACTCAGTTATTATCAACCACTGACTACATGTGTAAACCTACCTGTGTCAGCTCTTTCTCTCTGCACCGACTCTCCTCTTTCAGGGTTTGGATTTCTTTCTTTGACTGCTCCACACTCTGCTCCAGTTCTGACAGAAATCAGAAAGACAACATCAACTGTAACCATACCATAATCACCTTCACTCAGAAAAAAAAACAGATTACACACTTTCTAATGAGCATAAACTCCATTGAGATACATCTGATACGATTACCTTGCATGGTCTTCGCTGTCCTCCTGTTCTCCTCCTCAGCTGTCTCAAGCTTTTGTCTCTGAAATGGAGAAACATCAGCGTGACTACGAGCTAATCGCTCACATAATCACATTCTTGTACCTTGAGCTAATAATGACTGGGCCCCGAAAACATGCAAGGTTTGTGGATAAAATGCCTCTCTTAATGAGGCCACTTTAACGATGCCCACGAGCAAAACAAGAAAAAAAAGAATAAAAAATAAAAAAAATAAAGATAAGACAAATAAGGTACAACTACAGTTACAGATTGGACCCTCACAGATGTGCACTTCATCACGGAAATCGGTTAGAATAAACTCCCAAAGCCACTTTTCTGTAAAGGTTATGACGGCATTATTACTAAGGCAGACCTAATAACATGTCTGTGACACTTTTAGAGCTAAAATAACTAGTGAATTCATTGAACACAGTAAATAAATCAAGTATTTTGATAATGGATTAATAATGTAATGTAATTTTAAAGCGAAAATGCCAAACAAATCCAGTGGTTCCAGCTTTTTTAAACGTGAATACTAACTAGCTCTACACTTCAATTGGAGAACATTTACTACATTATATCATTGTATGCTTATGTCCATGTCTTCTACATATATCCATGTCTTCTAAATGAATCAGCAACTGGTGAGATGAGGACTTTTTGCCTTTTCTTTTGACTCCGATGAAGACACAGTTGTGTTGAAACATCGGCTTGTTTGCTCTATTAAATGCTGCAAATCAATCAGCGTGATCAGTCCTTTTTTTTCCTGAGAAGCGGAATTGTTGCAAGATGTGCAGCGAGACTTCTTTTTACATGCAGTGTGAGCCTCAATCTTTAGCACGATACCAACTAAGAACCAAATGAGTGCAATGAGTGTAAAACTGCAATCACATTTATGTAACAAAGTGCATGTCTAAATCACAAAGATGTATATTTAAAAGCCCCAAATCCATCACTTTATAACAGATATTGGAAGCCAGAAATGTTGGAGATTCTACGTCTACGTCGTCCTCTTTTTAATAGCCACATTATCTCTTTTCTCTGTTTATTTGTGATTATTATGTACCAAGTTTCCTCCTTCTTACCAGGCTGGTTAGCTGCTGTTCCAGAGAGCTCTTATCTTGCTGCACAGACTGAAGCGCTTTCTGTTTGCTCTCTACGTCAACACTGAGCTCACTGATCTGATGGGGATACATGATATAGAAATACATGTAAATCTGAGCCATAAATCATGCAAACCAAACAGGAAGGAACATAGGCCTATTTGCATTAGGAGCTAAAAGAAGGGTTGTAAATAGAAACCACATACATTCTTTCTGTTTTACATTATGCCATAAATTACACGACAATGACAATGATGAATAATCCATTTTACAAGCGGAGAGTATCATACAGCTGCTGCCCAGGCTACGACGCCGACTCTCTTTCCACAAACCTTTTTCTCCTGAGACAGTGCCTGGGCCTTGAGGCTGCTGATCTGTTGCTGGGACAGAGACGCAGCGTCCTCCTTCTGCTGGGACGCCCGGAGCCTGAGCTGCAGGTCGGCCACCTCCCTCTCCAGCTCCATGATCCTGGAGCGCTCAGACACTGTGGCCACCTGAAGCAGAGAATGTAGAAAAGGAGACATGAAGACAAAAAAAAGAGACAGGAGAGCTGACAGAGGGGAGTAGTAGCGGAAACAGTGGACCTGGTGGTGTAGTAAAACAAATATAAGCTGTAACCTGTAGTAGTTTTATTTACTGTCAAGATAGTTTGTAAGAACGTTGTATGTGAATATTGTAGAACTGCAACTAACAATTATTTTTTTGATTGATCGTTTTGTCGATAAAACATCCGAAAAATGCGTGTCAAAGTTCCAACAGCCCAAGGTGACATCTGCTCGTTGCTTGTTTTGTCCGACCAACGATTCCAAAACCAAAAGATATTTCATTTACAATTGTATAACAAAGAGTAAAGCAGCAAATCCTCAAATTATTAAAGATGGAATCCGCCAATGTTCGGCATTTTAACTTGATAAATGTATCAGTAAAGTAAAAGACTTACTGACTTACATGAGCATTTTATTATCAAAATCAATGAGTCGACTAATTGTTCCAGCTCAAAATGTACTAATTTTAATGCCTCGTGTATCTCTTTCATAGTATTGTCCTAATTATTTACTTAGTTATTTACATTTATAATTTTCAAAGTCAAGAATTTTGGCCTGTAAATCTCATATCATCCATCTAATATCCAAAAAAACTAAAATAAACCACACTTATTCTGAGTGGATACAATTGATTCATCGGAAAGAAAACTCCACTCCACAGGAGGACCGAAGCAAAGTTTCAACCCAACGGAGAATCTGGTGCAAGCCAGTCTTAGAGGGAGAAAGACAGGTCAAAGCTGGGACCTTCTGGTTAAAAGACCAAGAATAGTAGTGTTCTACATTTTTCTTATGGTCAATTAATCCCATGAAAAGAAAAAAAGCAACAGTGAATGTATCTACTAACAAGTATTACTTTGTATATATATCTTCTTTGTATATATATCTTCTTTGTATATATATCTTCTTCCTCTGTGCCAAAGAGCTCCATTGCTGTCCAAAAACAGTTGAAAGCCAAATTGTTGCACTGGGTGCCATGTTCCTTCATCATTTTGAACACATACACTGTAGAACACTTTGACTCAATCCCACACACACCGTCCTGCTGCCACAAATACTCACTAGAGCACCAAATGTGGCTTAATCCGCCGCTGAAAATAGTCCCCAACACGTGCATTATCTTTACTATGTTAAAAACTACAGTGGCCAGCTGTTTTAGATACTGAGCCTTTTCTTTAAAGAAAATATATGTTCATGAGCGGTTTTAAAGTTCTACATCTTTAGAAGGAAACAATGTATTCTGGTTTTGAGTGCAACCGATAGGAAAAGTAATAAAAGACAAACTAACACATGCTTGGTTTTGTTTTTTTCATGGGATTTGTTGAAGAAAAATGATGACCGACATCGTCAAAAGCACAGGCATTTCCAGACTCTATCAAACTAACTTTTGCATGTTGTGCGTGCACACATGCATAATTTTTAGTATGATAGAACTAGTTATTAGAAAAGCTCAAGGCCGATGTGATGTTAATGTCCCCATGTCGGGGCAATGAGAGAAGCAACTTGTGATAAATCTGACATTGCATAATGTTTGCACGCTGTGGTT
Organism: Sander lucioperca; assembly: GCF_008315115.2. NCBI lineage: Eukaryota > Metazoa > Chordata > Actinopteri > Perciformes > Percidae > Sander > Sander lucioperca. The sequence goes on from NC_050186.1 coordinate 12,876,828, forward strand.
CCTGCAATATATTCTGTGCCATCATTAATAAACCCAGTGGGGGGAAAAGCACATCACTCAGTCCTGCTGTGGGACTGGGACTGCCAGCATTACCCTAGTGTCCTCTAAATCCCTCTGGAGTTTTTCAGCTTTGGTCTTTTCAAAGAGCAGGCTCTGCTCAAGCTCCTTTATGTGGGCATGCTCCAGTCTGGACTGCATCTGTTAGTAAGAGAGAGCAGGAAGAGAAGGAGAACAAACACCAATGCAACACTGACATGCCAGCTTTGTGTGCCACACACAGAAGGAAGACAAGACTTTAAAGAGAAAGGCAGGCAAGTAAGAAAGCACTGAAGGGTTCCAGCATTTCAGTTACATCAGTTGGTTGTGAACAAAGGAAAAGCTTGACATTCTGCTCTGAGGAATATCAGGTGTTAAGTATTTCAATAATCTCATTCCAACTCTGAGATTCCTCATTTTTATTTCTCTTCTACTGACACTTGTTTGCTTGAATTCTTGAAGGACACTAATTTAGGCACTAATTCCCTCTGAAGAGTGAAGAAGATGCAGACAAGAGAGGAAGATGAAAGCAAGAAAGAAGACTGAAGGCGAGGCGAGACAAAAACAGCTTTCAAGAACAGGCATGTGGATGAAAAGCTGACGAGAGGATGGTCATGTATGAATTAAGCATGAATGAATAAATAAAAAGGAGCAGGAAAGACGTGTCTGAACAAAAAAACAAATTAATGATCTTGAAAGAGCGCAGGAAAAGGAAAAACCTAAGACAGAATGATTTATTTAATCATCAGGAAATGCAAAGCAATAGTAGCATTTAAAAGTCATATGACCAGAGCAAGTAAAAACAAAAGAGATCAAACTCAGGTGTCCATTACAAACGTGTATACAGGAGGGCTTAAAGGTTGACATTATCTAGAACTAACTAATGGTTATTTCAAATAAGTTAATCAACTATCCATCTAGTTTGTCAATAATTCACGCATGAATTTCACTAATAATTGCGCCTAAAATGTGAAACTTTTATAGCTGAAGTGAGTGAGAGAATATTTTTATTGAGAACCAGATTACTAGGAATGTCACGAGAACGGGTACATCGGTACCAACTCAGTACCAAAATTCTGAAAACGTGCTGGTACTCATTCTTCTACAGTGCCGTAGGATGCAATCCTTCCGAACCTGATGGGGGGCAGTACAGTATATACGCTTAACGTTACAAATGTTCTAGACTGCCGCCAAATGCTGAAGAAGAACAGGCTTCAGAGCAGCGAGCTATGGGGTCCAGAAGACGTTTTCTCCAGATTACATGGGAATCACACTCTCCTTGCCCCCTCCACTCCACACCAAAACAGAAAGTAAAAATTAAAAAAAAACACTGACACTGAAAGAAGAGTGACATGACACTGCCCCACCAAATGGTTAAATAAAGGAATTAATGTTAAAGTATTATTATTATTAGAGCTGGGAAATAAAATATCACAATATCTTTGACCAAATACATCAATATCGATATTGCATCAATATTGTAGAGTTGACTATTGGCCCTTCACAAAATATTTACACAATGACATTTTGTCATCAGTAATGTGGATATAATGACTAAGTGGTTAAAGGCAAATAATAAAACAGCTGAAACAGTCTGGTAAGTTCAGAAAATTACATCACTTTACTGTAACGTAGTAGCCTGACAAGCCAGACCCACATCAAGATGTTGGGTCTGGGAACTCACCATTGGCAGGGCTCAATCTGAGGGGCGGGATAAACGATTGTCTTTCAAATTCCCTCTGCACTCGTAGCCAACCAGAGCAATGCTAGTTGATAGATTCAACTGTTGCCGTATCCGGTCGGCAAAACTGAACACAGCTTCCTTTTTTAAGAATGACTTCAGTGTTTAACTCCAAGTCTTCCAGAGTCACGGCCAAAACCGTTTCGAAAGACTGCTGTTCGCCAGCAGCAACAGCCATCTTCTTTGTGTTCAAGTAGCAGCGAACCGTCACAACTCTGCCGTCATTATGTTAAGCCCACCCACCGACTCTATACATGATGTGATTGGCCTGACCAACCAAAATTTGTTTTTTCCAGCTTGCAAGCCAACGGAGAGTTGCTAGACTGACCCTGGCTGCAAATTACATTTGCTGCCGCTAGGGCGCGTCTAGATTTCTAGGCTAGTAATGTAGCCTTTAAAACCAGAAAAAGACAACACTATCATATAACGAGATCCAAAATTGAAGACGATATCTAGCCTCATATATAGATAGACATAATATCGATATATTGCCCAGCCCTAATTATTATTAGTTTCTTCTTTTATTTTTTTTAATATATAATGTGGTAATCGACTTTGGTATCGAGTATCGTGTACTTTTGTTGGTATCGGTGCCGACTACTAGATTGTTGGTCTCGGGACATCCCCACAGATTACATAACCACAAGTTACCTCCAGGTCTCCTCTGGTGATGCAGGCCTCTTCCACACTAAACTGGAGATCTTCCACTTTTCTGTCAAACAGAACAACCATAAAAGATTTCCTCCAACTGTACATATTATACCGTGACACATACAAACAATGTCACACCTGTTAACCACTGCTCGGACTTTATCCAGAAACAGATTCATGTGCAGGCTACAGGCAGAGTCCGACTCACCTCTTCTCCTCCTCCAGCTGGTTGAGCAGCTCCACTTTGTCTCGATCTGCTGCCTCGACCAGCGAACGCAGCTGATCCAGCTTTGCCTCCATCTCCACTGCATACTGTAAACACACAGAATGAAGAACACTTAGCGTGAGTTGACTTGGTGAATGTACACCAAACATTAAGAGTTGGTTCTGGCATTAACAGCACATTAAGCTCCAATCACCAACATTTAGACCACCTTTTTTTTTTTACCACTATGAATGACATTATCTTTAAAATGTTGTTTTTGGAATCTATTTTAAGTCTCCCTTTTTGTGCTAAATTGTCTTAATGCTTATTATTTGCCTGTGTTCTTGTTTGACTGCAGACAACAGACGTGTGCATGTATCTGACCTGATCCCGTCCTTTCCTCAGCACAACCATCTCCTGCTGCATCTCTCCTGCATGGCTCGTAACCTTGGCCACCTCACATCTCTCCAGGTCTCGCTCGGCTAGCAGCTGTTCGATGTGCTGCTGCTTCTCCTTCAGAGCCTCCTGCAGCGCTGTGGTGCCAGAGATCTTACGAGCGTACCGAGCAGATGTCTCTGTCAGCTGGAAAGTTACAGTGACAGATAGAGTCACATTTAAAAGTTTGTTGGTTGTCTGATACTGTTTCCTAGACCAAAATATAACAGCCAACCAAAAATAACAAAATCTCATTTAAACTTACTTTATTTAGTCAAAGAATGTACTAACTAGAATACAAAACAAGTCAATTTGCTGAGATACATTGATACCACAAACACAATATAGACAACTTATGTTCGTAGGGAGGAGGTCGGGTGGATTTTGGGGTTCAGATCCTGAGTTCCGCGGTAAAGATTGTGGTTCAGCTGGCTGATGGGAATGTCATTATTTTTGTATTTGTATTTAGTCATAAAACATTGGACAAGTTTAAGTTTTGACCTGATAGTGGCATTAGACAACAAGTCAGAGGATCACCCACGTTATAACTATTAATCTAATTCATTTTACAGCAATCCATCCAACATGTGTTGAGATATTTCACTCAAAATCACATTTGTGAACCTCATGGTTGCACGAGAGGAAAAGTCAGATGATCACTAAAGTCATTAGGATACACTGGTTGGGAACCGTGAATATCTGTTCAAAATGTTGTGCAAATTCATCAAGGAGATGCTGAGCTATTATACAGGATAAATGAAAAACGTTGACCTACTGGTGGTGCTAGATAAAAAGCCAGGGGATCAGCAAAGTCAGTAGGACTCAAGTTTCATGGCAGTAGGTGTAGAGATTTGACTGACATTTGCATGGCTAAACACAGTTAATGTATATTCAAATCATGCTGTAGTTGCCATTGAATGTTTTACAGTTTAATCTGCACATTTTGTGAGTTGACAAATCACGTAAGTGACTTATCACGTCGATAAAAAATGTAATTCAGGACACAAAAAACATGAAGATGAGTTTTCCACCTATGCATACAGAACTTCAACAACTTCAACATGTGCAGTCACAGAGTGTAGGTGAACAGCACAGAGTGAGTCTTACCAGTCCCGCTCGGCTGGGTTTGCCGCTGATGGAGGAGGTGGCGGAGCTGAGCGAGCTGATGGAGGAAGCACTCGGGCTCTTCTTGAGGGTGGACCTCCTCCGAGAGCTCTTCGATTTGGTCGTTGTGGTGCACGGGAAGCCGATCCGTGTCACCTTGTGGGCCGGAGCAAACAGACCATACCTGGGCATGCACTGAAAGTATCTGAGAGAAAACAACAGCACCAACTGAACCCTCAGCACTGACAGGTGGTTTAGGAACATGTTCTTTAAATTTCCATTCCACTCCATTATAAACAGAATACCAGCTGAGATCAGTTGCATTGTTTTTTTAACCAGGGCAGCAGTTTTCAGATTACATTATGTGCTTACATAATTGCGAAAGGGTTCTCCAATGTTTTCTCAGTTAGCCTTTTAAAATCATATCAGATTAGTAAACAGAATGATCTTTGGAGCATTGGATGAATTTGCCTGCAAGGTAGGCAATCTCTGCAGTGTGTGTATGATTGTGTGTGATTTGTATTATACTATCTGTTGCATAACAAATTGCCCCACTGGGGGACAAATAAAGTAACTTGAACTTGAACTTGGTTGCTGATAATGGGCAATGTAGATATTGCATTAAAGATCAGCCACTTCTTTCTACAACAGTCGAGAACCCTTTTGCAATTACGTAAGAACATAATGTAATCTGAAAACTGCTGCCCTGGTTAAAAAAACAATGCAACTGATCTCAGCTGGTATTCTGTCTGTAATGGAGTGGAATGAAAATTTCTAAGACCCCAAACTTTTCACATATACATACATATATATATATATATATATATATATATATATATATATATATATATATATATATATATATATATATATATACACACACACATGTCTTTTGCCAGTGGTCTTTACCTGGTCCCTGCTACAGCTCCATCATTCTTGCCAAGAGGTTCATCTAGTTCCACTCCACACCACTGTCCCTTCGCAAAGTCTGCCTCTCCCAGAAACCGCACTACTCCTGCCTTGTTACCACCAACCTACACGCACAAAAAAAAATTGTTGGACTCCAGTAACACAAAGTTAACACTTGGGACAGTTTGTAGTAAGCACATACTACCTTTTAATAATTAAATTACCTGGAGTGCAGTTTGGAAATAAACATTACTCTTTTACGCAAGAATATATCATCAGTTGATGCATTAAAATATATTACAGGAGCAAATTCTATTCAGATTTTATACCAGATGAACACTTGTTCTAGGATTGTTTTAGGATCAGAATACAAAAACTGTTCTTGCATGAGACCCATTGTTGAGAGAAACTGACTGTATGTTAATATAAGTATTCATTCTTCAGAGTACGTTAGTGATTCTACACCATGTTTCTTACCAGCACACGGTCTCCCAGCCTCAGCTCCCTCCTCTTCTTCATGGATTCGGTGTCTGAGACATTAGACACCGACTCGCTGGATGTGAGCATTCGGTTTAGTGCAGCACTCGTCTTTATGCCGGTGCCCTGAGCTGGACAAAAAAAAACGTCTTTATTTCACTGAAAAACAAACGTATGTATCGATGTTTTCTGTATTTTCACTGATATATGGTGCTGGATTTTACCAGTTGAGTTAGTGCCAGCGGGTGCAGACTCGCTTGTTGCTGAGGCTGCTGGGACTGGACTGGCCTGCCCCCCATTTGCCTCCTTCTCTGGCAGTGCAGTCTTGGATAGCTTTGAAGGCCGCGTGAATATCCCCTTCCCATCCTCACACTGGAAGTATCGGACCCCTGCCACAGACCCATCGTTCTTCCCAATAGGCTCATCCAGCACAATCCCCGCCCACTGCCCGGGAGCAAACTGCGTGCCCCCGATAAACTGCACGTAGCCGGCCTTGTTGCCGTTGACCCAGACCTTCTCTCCGACCTGGAAGTCCGTACTTCCATCTTGAGTAGGGGAGGTCACACTGCCGGGGGACTTCTCAGGAGGAACTGGCTTTGGAGCACCTGCAATCCCAATTATGCTTTATTAACCTCTATTCACTGCTTTTTACTATCAATCAAACAAGTCAGTTTAAATACAGTTTAGAAAAGTGTGTTTTAGCTGATGTTTACCTAGAAATTAAGTTTGTTAACAAGGTTGTTGTCATGGCACATAAACTCTGGCATGACATACTGTTCACAATACACACCGCTACTTCTGTCTTTACATTTAAACATCAGCTAAAACGACACAATTTACTGACTTGTATGATTTAATATCTCCTGGATAGATCAAAGAATACGGAACAAAATCAAAAATGTGACCAAGCGTGAGATGCAAACTTCCAGTGCTTGACAGTTTTCGATGCTTGGTGCTACAAGTACATTTTGGCTGTTAAAAGTACTGAGAATTAATATCCAGCTCAAACTTTCACTACATAAATATTGGTGAACTATGATAATACAAACAGCTTAAAGCTACATTGTGTAAGAATTTCTCCCATCTAGCGGTGAAATTCTATAAGACAACCAACTGAATATTACTTTCTAGCCCCTCCCATTCAGAGCGCGTTTTAACTCCTACGGTGGCCGAACCTGAAATGATCTCTTAGTATCGCCATCGTTTACACGCAGCTGTTCTAGCCATTCCAATATTAACTTTGGTCTTGTTGCTTTGCCTGTCGCGTTGTCGTTTTAATTCTCTTTTTCGCTTCCCTGGCAAGTAATCTCCCCCTGGCATTCGTCACGGTGCCACTGAGTGTAAGAGGGCGAAAGGCGGAGGTATGTCCCTCATTGGCTAATGTATTTTAAAGATGGAGGCGCAACACGGTGGCCGTCATTCGAGCGACTCGCTCGTATGTATTCTGAACTATTCTAAATGGCAGATTCTACGCTTATGAGAATACTTTGATTAGTTGGTGGAAGTAATTACACATGAATGAGCACATATTTGTGAAAGAACAAAGGGGTTTTTGCTAAGAATCAACTAAAAAAATGACACAATGTAGGTTTAAGAATGATCATTTTTAATCTCTATAAAAAAAAACAATCTTTGAATCCCTCAAACCCAGAAATCCATGTTTTTGTTTGCCCTCCTGTTCACATAGACGTCGGAGGATAAGGTCCATAAAGTACCCTTCAACAGTTGCTTGCTGATTAAAGGATGGACTCTGTAATCAGATTGGCACCCTGCTGTGGTTTAAAGCGGCCATTGGTCACTCAGAGCAAACAGCACAACACACCTTTAGTTTTCAAAGCTGCATGATATTGCCTTTGCTTATAGGGTCATTTTTAAACACAAATGTGATCTTGTGTTGTCCTGTTCTGTTGCATGTCTGTACTAAAATACTCATCACATCCTCCACTAATACTTTCTCCAATATATTATAGCGCTTCTCGATTATGGCAAAAATCAACAATCACGGTTATTTAGGTCAATACTGAAATCACAATTATTTAACGCGATTACTCACTGATGTTTGGACAGATGTTGCATTTATTGAATTTAAAAAACGATGAAACAGTTCAAGGTGCTGTAGGTAGGATAGCGAAGATCCAGGACTTAGCCAAAAAAATTGAACATCAACAACTTCTCAGTCCCTCCCCCCTTTCTGCTAAAGCCCAAAACGGTCTCCTAAGTCCCTCCCCCCAAAAGGGAGAATGAATGCGTGTGCATGAGCAGTGATTGACACGCCCCGGCCCTGATTGGTGCATCTGAACAATTAGACACGCCCCCTGGCCCTGATTGGTGCATCTGAACAGGGAGCTGTGGATTTTTGCAAATCACACTACAGGCTGTAGGTGGAGCCAGAGGAGCTGGATTTATTTTTAAATGACCTGCTTCATGTAGTTCTACTGGAACATAGTAGCCTGGGTAAACCCTGACGAACTTCCGGCAAATTTGAGATTTGCTCTGCAAGTCAGTCTGGCTAAGAGCCCATTCAAACCCAGTTCCAATGTCCCCAAAATCGAGGCACCAATCACAACCTTTGAGGCGGGCTTTACGCGACGACGATAGCGCAGCGACGGCAATCAGCTTTTTGTTTACATTCAACATGACGGCTACCGAAGCGCAGCGTCCCCCGGATCGTTGGTCTGATTGGTTGGACTATACAATTGCGCCCAGAGGCATTTGAGCAGCGTCCGTTGGTGACGCCCCTTTGGAAATGAACTGTCAATGAACCTTCCCCAGACCCACTCTCAGTTACAAGGGTCTGGTGTCAACCAGGCTAGGAACATAGGGTCAGTTTCAGCAAATATGACAGAAAGTTAGTTTTATAATACTTACCTACTGCACCTTTAAACAAATCAACAGTGAAAATACCTTGAACTGTGAAATTTCCCTTAACACTTTTCTGGTGTTTTTTTTAACTCAAAACTTGCAAAACGTAATGTGCAAAATAATCTTTTTTCTCGATTACTCCGTTTTTTGATCGTTAGGAGCCAAAATCGTACTCACGATTAAAATTTGATTAAGTGTACAGCCCGAATGTATTATTATTAGTATTTAAATAATTTCTCGGTCCTTACCAGAGGTCGGCGACGTCTTTGATGGCGCCACAGATGGACGAACTATTTTGCTGGGGGGTTTGAGCCCGCTGGCCTTGCCTGGTGTACTCATGGCTCCTTGTTTGTCCATGGGTAGGGTTGGCCTGACCGCCGTGGGGGACTAGGCCTTCCCCACCACCCCAAAAAGTCTCAATGTGATGGAAGGGAACTGGAAAACAAATGAAAAAGTCCCTCGAATCAGTTGAAATATATACATTATGGTAGAAAAGTACACAAATCAGCAATAGGAGCTGGTATAAAAACAAACAAGAGTACTTCCATGTTTTATTCTATTAACTGTAAGTAACGTATTGCTGCCAACCACTTGCAGAAACTCATTACACAGTTGATATTTACCCAATATTTGTCATACATACCTTATTCGTGCTCGGTAGTTGTAAGAAGGAATCTGCGATCATGTAATGACAAACAGTGACTCAAATATATAAAACCTACATGGAAGATAGAAAGGTGGCTGTGATGGGTCACTTATCAAGCAATTATTTTACTTATCCATTAACCTGCTGGTTATTTTCCATTAATTAATCAATTCATTAATGTACTAATTAATTATAGTTTGGGCTATTAAAGAGTGAAAATTGTCAACTGCAATGACAGTTTCCTTGTTTTGTCCAACCTACTGTCCAAAAACCCAAAGATATTTAAAGTGCTCATATTATGCTCATTTTCAGGTTCATGATTGTATTTAGAGGTTGTACCAGAATAGGTTAATGTGGTTTAATTTTCAGAAAACACCATATTGTTGTTGTACTTCACATTGCTGCAGCTCCTCTTTTCACCCTGTGTGTTGAGCTCTCTGTTTTAGCTACAGAGTGAGACCTCTCACTGCTGTAACATCTTTGTTGGGAGTCGCACATGCTCAGTAGCTAGGTAAGGACTACTAGCCAGTCAGAAGCAGAGTATGAGGGCGTGCCCTGACAGTACCTAGGTAAGGACTACTAGCCAGTCAGAAGCAGAGTATGAGGGCGTGCCCTGACAGTAGCTAGGTAAGGACTACTAGCCAGTCAGAAGCAGAGTATGAGGGCGTGCCCTGACAGTAGCTAGGTAAGGACTACTAGCCAGTCAGAAGCAGAGTATGAGGGCGTGCCCTGACAGTACCTAGGTAAGGACTACTAGCCAGTCAGAAGCAGAGTATGAGGGCGTGCCCTGACAGTAGCTAGGTAAGGACTACTAGCCAGTCAGAAGCAGAGTATGAGGGCGTGCCCTGACAGTAGCTAGGTAAGGACTACTAGCCAGTCAGAAGCAGAGTATGAGGGCGTGCCATGCTAGCAGCTAGGTGAGCATTATAACGTGTGTTACAAAGTGACCACGTTTGTCTCTGAAGTAAAGGCTGGACTACAATAGAGCTGTTTGGAGCAGTTTGTGAACAGTGTTTTCTGTTGGAGATGGTAAGTCCCTTTGGGGTGGACTTTGGGCTTTTTCACTTTGTAAACCTATAACATGCACAAAAAAGATATATAACACAATAAAGGAAAGGGAAAAAGCCAAAAAGCATAATAGGATCACTTTAAATTCTAATGATACAGATCAATATTTTGTACCTAATTTAAACTACAGTACAGCTCTTTTCATTTTAAAAAGATATTTTTATATTTTATACCCAACCCACTGTTGATTACAGCTGTTTATTATCACCCATGTAATAAATGTGATGTCCTGCTGACCGTGTGTACCGTTTCACTCTGTAACGTCTTGACTCTAAATGTCAGATTTTCCACCTCAGACACATTCCTTTCTCTGCAGGTCTTTGACTGTAGGTGTTTGGCAGAGACGGCTTCGAACGTTATAAAGAATCTTTGGTGTTGGGCAGCATACTGACTGACCACGCATTTTATTCATAAAGCAAGTGATTCACTGAGAACAACAAGGTCAATACAGATATTTTGTTTCACACAGTAAAGACTGTTTCAACCTAGCACGCTCTACACTTAAAGAGTACTCCACAGATTTAGCATCCAATGACGCTGTCATATTCTAAATGGACAGTTTCAAAAAAATGATCAAATCGAAGCAGCAGAACCACAGGCATTCCCCTACCATTATAAGGTTTAGGTGCAGCTCCCAATGGACCTTTTTCACAGCAGACATTTGGACTTGTCATAGTAGGAAAAGCACAGCTGAAATTGATAACCTTAACGATGGCTCAATTCCATCAAGTGTCCCAGTGAGATATTTCAGTGAGTCAGCATGTACAATACCAGGACCTCTCCTAAGAGGAATGCAGCCATCATTAATGGATTATTATATTATTGGAACATGTCTGCTGTGAAAAAGGTCTATAATGTATGTAGTTGGTCCCCAGTGGACTTCTTTAGCAAGTTTTGTCTTTAATTATCTTATCTATCTATCTATCTATCTTTTTCAACGTTTTAGACACAGATATGGGAATAATTATAATAGTGGTCCTAAATGATGTGAAATTGCATTTTTTTTTTTTTGAAAAACGTGGCATTTTCTTAAGGGAGGACCCCTAAACCCCCCTATATCAAATACGTGCGGTCTATGTCTTCCACAAGCCGAGGGAAAACACTGGAACCAGTTATGTTTTTGTTTTTTTATTCCTTGTTAAAATCTGGTGCTTACATGATGGGCTTACATCTACAAACATATGATTTCTGTAGATTAAACTACCCAACAGCATATAAAAGCGTTAAAATGAGCACAACCTTAAACATCAACAGCAGGAAGATGTAACATTAATGCAGCAGGAATATTAATCGAGAAAGATCATATATATATATATATATAAATAAATAGTAAAACACAGGGACAGGGAATACAGACATTTAAGGTTTTGAATGGAGGACTTCTACTTGTAGTGGAGTATGTTCAGTGTGGTTTTAGTTAAGGATCTGAATACTTCTTCCACCACTGACAGTGTTGCAGGTATTTTTGAAAATTACCATCAAATAAAAATGAGATATTAATGTCTTATTTTTTGCACCTAACAGTTAACGGTAGCACAGAAGAAAGGGTATGTTTCAATCCCATGCAATGAGCAGGTAACATGAGAGGTCTTGTCTGCTGAAACATTACCTCAACACTGCTCCCTCCCTCCCTCCGCCCAGCCGGTGCTGCCAGACCAAAATAACAAGCACACCTAGAGCTATCAAATCCCGTCCTGTGGCTCCCCTATCTCTGGGAGCATCTCAGTCTACCACTTCTTTGTCTTTAGCCTTACACGATCAGATATCAACCATAAATAAATAACTGCTGATGCATGGTTAGCTACATGACAAACATGATGAGACTGACCTGTGTTGTTCGTGTCTGGGATGGGCTCATTCTACTTGCTGCATCTCTGGAGCTAGTAACTTAGGCGTGAGCACTTTTTTTTCCTAAATATCCTAAGTTACGCATTTCATTTAGGATACTTTAATCAAGCATGTTATCGGACGGATTAAAGTTATTCCTTGATGTCATAGCTTTGGCCCCTCTTGGAATGCGCTCCAACTGCCAAAGCTATAAGCTAGCTTCAGATTAGCATAACACATTTACTGGGGTTGAGGTAAAAACTAACGCCTTACTAAGGGGATATTAAAGCTAAATAAAAGCAGAAAGGTGTGTAAAAAGTTGCCGTGGAAGCTTACTTGGTCTCTGTTGATGAATTGAGTCTCAGTAAAGGGTGCCGTGGGTGGTGCTGCGTATCTTTACACCGTTACATGTTTTTCCAGCCCAGCCCCAGCCTGACGTCACCTTGGCAACTAATGCTGCCTTCACGTACCAAACCGTAAACTCGATCATCCGAGCGCCACATTTTAAAATACGATTTATCGACTCGGAAAAGACACAAACACAAAAGGAAAATTGCAGTTATATGTGATTTATGTTGGTTACTATAATGCTAAATGTTTTTATTGCAAACCAAATGTTACAGGATACAAGACTGGAAATGTGCGAAAATATATGTACATAGATGACAAGACAGAACATTTAAAAATGCACTGTTCTTACCCTAGAAATAAAAAGGATTAATTTAAATTTATTTGTTTGTTTTTTCACATTGTTGAAATTCCCTGTATGCTCGTAATCCACATGGACTCAGGTATGACATTAAACTTTTCAGTAAGTGTATGCTGTTAATTGACAGTTAGACAACAGCACATGGTGGCAGAAACTCAGTGTCTGCTGTCACAGTGGATGATTGACAATTGAAAGTATTATATGAACTACCATACCATGAAAAAGTGGATATACGGATACACTTTACTACGTAGCTACATAAGAGTGGCATGACACTGTCATGAACGTGTCGTAAACATTATAAACAAGTCATAAACGTTTATGACATAATTCTTCTTTTAGTAAGTGTCCCATCGGTTTTTGTCATGACAAGTTAGAGTTAGGTTTAGAGTTCATGTGTTCATGACTGTCATGTCACTCTTATGTAGATACCTTCAAGTACAGTGTTACCAGATATACACACACAAAACATCCCATATTCCACAAGCATTTGCAGTGCATATTTGACAAGGTCACCTTGCAATTTAAGATATTTTTTTTTCTCCAGTCAATGGCTTACGATTACTCTCACAGGGTTTTCTGTAATATGTATACAAGTACACAGCGCTAAACTCCTATTTTTAGGTGGGTACTTTTGTAAGCAGAAAGCAAAATGTCTTTTCTACATTTTACTTTTTGTTATAAACTAGGATAACAGTAATTCTATCAGTAGCCAGGCCTTTAACATGCACTATGCATTCATTAAGAGTATCCCTGCAATGTTAGAAAGGGAACGCAATAACACCTGGCTTCAATCCCTTCTACCATCAATGGTGGAAATGTCATTCTCATTCGAATCTGTCTGATTTTTGTTGCCGCTCCTTCTCAGCAGTTTATTCAGGAGCTTGTTGAAAGTGCCAGTGAAGGCAGGGCTCGAGAAATAATAGACGAGAGGGTTGAGGACGCTGTTGAAGTAGGTGAAACACACTGAAGTGTAGAATGCCAAGTTGGCTTCTTGGAAGTATTTGCATTCATGATACCATACCTTGAGGATCCAGACAGCTACGCGTGATATAGTGCTGGGAACGAAGCAGATAATAAAAATTAAAGCCACAGCCAAGACAAACCGAACGGCCCGTTTGATTTTCCCCTGTTTGTCCACTGTCCTGTTCCTCAGCTGCCACGTAATTCTGAAGGTGCAGAAAGCGACGATTACAGCGGGCAGGAAAAACTGGGTCATGTAGAAAGTGTTGTGCCAAGTGAAGAGAGGACTGAAGTCCATGCAGATGTTGAAACTCTCACACTGTGTATGGTTGTTATTGTAAAAGAAGTGCTCACTGCCAAGAAGATATCCAGTGGCAAGAAAAATCAGAACCCAGATACCAAGGGAGACCCAGAGAGCGTAGCTGATACCCATTCGGTTGATCCGGTTCAGCGGGTGGACAATCTTTAAGTAACGGTCAACAGCCACGGCCGTGAGGAAAAAGATCCCTGCAGCGCGGTTGGTTGCCAGCAGAAAAAGCAGGATACGACACGGGACATCACCGTACAGCCAGTTCTTTCCACGCCTGTAGTAGTCGGCCCTGAAAGGTAGGCAGAACATCACAATGGAGTCGGCGACAGCCAGGTGAGCGAGGTACACAGAGTTGGGCTTCCATGTGTCCATGTGAAAGACGAACATCCACAGGGCGACAATGTTTCCCATCAGTCCAAACATGAACTCCAAGATCAGTATTGGAGGCAAAACGTAGTCGAGCATGGGCGACTCGAAGGCGCAGCACACGTCTGAAGAAGTGAGATTCATGTTTTGAATGGTCAGTGAAGCACAACACCAACCTGCTGCTCTATACAGTGTCAACACAGATATGCTGTAGCAGGTGGCTTCTTTAGAAGGGAATCATCTTTCCATTCATGCAAACGATTCTTGGACAAACATGTAAATTCACCAATGAAGCACTGTGTTATCTGTGGGGATCTGGTATTGACCCAGAAGAGCATGGAAACAACTGTAAATGTTATCTGTCTGGGGAGTGTGTCTTCATTATAAAACCATTATGCAGGGGAGAAATCATAGGTGTGATTGGCAAAGGACAAAAAAGCAGGAAAATATACGCCGCACCCAAGATGCTGTGACCCCCATTGTTTTTTCAAATGCAATGAAATTGAATGAAACACCCAAAATTCAATGACAGTAATCATCAATTATTACTTGCATAGAACGTTGTATGCAGGGGTTACTTATTTTTTTTAAATAAACCATTAAATGGCACTTTCTGGAGAGTTTTGTGCAAAGAAATGGAGAAATCGAGTCTTACATGATATGTGCAAAACTGCAAGGTTAAGAGCCTATACTTTGCATTGTTGTAGTATCAACGGGTATTAGGGCATTTAGCATTTACATTACTGTTAATCAGTCATCCCTTGATTACACATTGCATTACCTACCATTTTGAGGGTAAAAGACAATTCCTGCATTCTGATACATTTTTAGGCACCAATTTATGGTAAAAATGTCAATATTTATTGCAAGGAAATCACAAAATTCTGGTGGCAGGAAACAATTCAAAATACAAAATATAAAATATAACTAGAACTGCAAGCAGTTATGACGGGGCCCAAGCCACCCACGCCAGTCGCCCCCGACGCCCCGGGGGAGCGCGCGAAAGTGGAACCCGAAGCCGGGCGGCGGGGAGGCAAACGTCGCTAAACGTCGAGAGGCGCGAGCCGCGACGTCTGCGGTACGTCGCCGTTGAAAACGTAGCGGTCAATGGTTCACCTCCACGCGTGTACGGACCACCTTTAAGAATGCTCTACAACAAACAAACTTTTTAACCCCCCTGACCGCAGGAGATAGCAGAGAGAAATGAGAGAGTGACCGAGAGGGTGGAGGGGGGAGGCAGGCGTGGTGGTTGAAGGAGCAGGGGAGGTGCTCAAGTTGTTGCAAATGCGTCATAGGCGCCGATTTATGTTTTCCTCCGTGGGTGCTTCGTGGGAAATTAAGCATCAATGCCACCGACATAACCAATCACGCTATGACAGACGCTCCACTTAGCACCAACTGCAATGTTTAATTGCACGGTATCGCCGCCTATGAATGGTGTTGATATTGGATTTAAAAAGTGAGAGAAAAGAGTTACATTTGTCCACTGTGAAGGTTGTAGAAACTTTGTCAGGTGGGTTAAGAAGTTTATTTATTGTAAAAAACCAAAGTTGCATGCAAAAATGAAAACCAAAACCTAACGGTAGGAGGCAAACATCAGTAAATATTGAGATGTGTGAGCTGCAAGGTCTGTGGTACATTTCCATTGCAAATATCCCATTAAAATTGAGTAAAAGGGCCAAAACATGTATACGTTGATTATAGCGCCCCCTAATGGCCGATCTTCGCCAAATTTGGTACTGAGCCTCAGAGCCGCGTGCCGAACGAGCACCACAAGTTTCGTGGTGATTGCTTTTACCGTGGCAGAGATATTGCATATGCAAATTTTCCCATTTAAATGCATTGAGTCATTGGCCAAAACAAATAAACGTTGCTTATAGCGCCCCCTAAAGGCCGATCTTCGCCAAATTTGGTACAGCGCCTCAGAGCCACATGCCGAACGAGCACCACAAGTTTCGTGGTGATTGCTTTTACCGTGGCAGAGATATTGCAATTGCAAATTTTCCCATTTAAATGCATTGAGTCATTGGCCAAAACAAATAAACGTTGCTTATAGCGCCCCCTGAAGGCCAATCTTCGCCAAATTTGGTACAGAGCGTCGTAGTGGCATGTTGAACAAGGATCCCAAGTTCCTTGCTGATAACTTTTAATTTGGCCGAGATATGATATGATACGTGTGTGGTAGCTAGCTATGAAAATTTGTTTGGTCGTCAAATGCGCATACTTTAACGTAGCAAAATTCCTTGAGTAACTTTTGGTCAGGTCCATCTGGAGATGCTACCTACCAGGTTTCGAGCTGATCCGTCGCACGGCCTAGGACGAGTTCGAAAAAGTTGGTTTTGCGCATTGCGCGATTTTGCGAAAAAGATTTTAAGCAAAAATGGGCGTGGCCTATATCATGTGATTCAGCTTGATTCAAGGAACACGTGGATGTATGGTTTTCTAATGTGCGATGTGTAATGTGGGAGATAAAGGCAAAAAAACATTATAGCGCCACCTAGTGGTCCACATGTGTAATTTTTGGTAGGTGTGGTCCATGACCCATTGTCTATCTACCCTGTAAATTTAAAGTTGTTCACATTAGTGTAAGTGGTGAATCTAGACTTGGGTCCCATAGGCCACGCCCACTTTGACCCCTCAGTACCCCACTCTAGACATGGCCTCAAAAGTGTCCCTAGATGGTGCCCATCAAATTTTGTAAAAATCAGATGAGCCGTTCATGAGATATAAACTTTTTGTACTTGTAGCGCCCCCTAGTGACCAATCTTCGTAAAACGCGTGGGGCACCTCCAGAGGGTCATGGCAAACAAGAATCTAAAGTTTGGCGTTGATAGCATTTATTTTGGCCGAGATATGGCAAAGTTGGTGTTTTCATAGTTAGCTACACAAATTTGTTCGTGCGTAATATGCGCAATTTTTGTCCTATCAAAATTCTTTTTATTAACTTTTTGTCAGGTCGGTCTGGAGATGCTACGGTCCAAGTTTCGTGCAGATCGGTCGCACGGTCTAGGAGGAGTTCGAAAAAGTAGGTTTTTGATAAATTGCGATTTTTCACGCATAAAAGTCTAGGCGGAAATGGGCGTGGCCTATATCACGTGATTCAGTTGGATCCAGGGAACACGTGGATATATGGTTTTTAAATGTGAGGTGTACGGTGTGGGAGTTATAGGGCCAAACGCGTTTTTTCTGCTATAGCGCCACCTAGTGGTGGAAGTGGGTGAATGTTTGTGCCTGAGGTCCTTGCGGCGTTTGGGACTAGTCCTGAAAACGGCAACCCCCCACCATGTACGGTTTAGGCTGTAGTCGGAGTTTTACGCGGAGAAGAATAATAATTATGATGAAAAATCAGTAGAAAAACAATAGGGTTCTACAGCCCTGCTGTACGAACGGCATAGCTTTGCTATTGCCGGTTCTTACAGACTCGGGCTTGGACCCCTAATTATATTCAGTAGTCCAGTAAGGGGCCTTTCACATCCGGGACATGGGCCGGATACGACAACACTTGACCCTAAAGTCCAGTTGTTTAATTAGCATGAACAGGGCTTTATGGTAACTTTTTTTCCCCAAGGAGCACATTTTGCTCCCAAGTTGAAAAATTTAGGATTGACTTAGGCTACTTAATCAGTGACGTTGAATTAGAGCTTAGATCGGCCCAAAAAATCAAGCCCGAACCTACCCGAGCCCGAGCACGTTGTGTCCGAGCCCGGCCCGGCCCGAAACATTAACTGTAATTATGAGCCCGAGCCCGATTTAAACCCGACAATTTTTTAATACGTGGGCCGTTATTACTGACGTTCTCAACTACAATTCAGAGTTGTTTGAACTACAGAAATCTGGTTAGAATAATACAACAAGGACGAAGCATGTAAACTGCGCTGTTTGTTTAGAAAGGAACGGATCGCAAGTGGATCCGAGTGAAGAAACGTAAAAAAAAAATAGAAACAATGATGAACAACATATTGTTGTCACTGCCCACGACTTGTTTAAACTGCTTCCATACCTCCGACTTTCCTCCATACTTGCTCAAAGTTAATTCTCCTGTTTTTCTTTTTTTCTTTACATCTTCAAGCTCCCGGTGTGATGCGTGCGAGAGGAGGAGACTCCGCGCATGACACGTGCTGCATTTTGTAACTGCAGCCTAACTTTTGTACACATTTGTTACTTTTATATAGCCTATATATATATATTTATAATATTTCTGATTATGGCATAGCTATCTCCCCACCCAAATAGGATAATAAGGTAATGGATAAAAAAAAAAAAAAAAAATTGCTTGATCAAGGGTCCGGCCCGGCCCGAGGATGTGGCGGAAAATAACGGCCCGAGCCCGACCCGAGGTCCGGTCGGGCTCGGGTCGGGCTCGGGCTTGGGCCGAGAATCTAAACTCTACGTTGAATATAGCCTACAGTGTAACGGACCACCACAGTTCATTTATACATGTGAACGTGGATTAATTGCAGAGTTTAACCTACATAGTGTAAAACTACTACGTGAATGGGGCACAGCAGAAAGACGGGGCAGAGCGACGCTGCTTGTTCAGGCTTTTCATGTGTACTCCTATAGGCCTACCCTTCGCATCAGGCGTTAAAACCAACTGTACCGAATTAGACTACTATTTAACGTGATAACGAGACGTTTTTAACCGGTAAAAGTCTCAATTTAATACTGATGCTGTCAGACGGCCGGGCGGACAGACAGCAGTCGGAGTTCTGGCAGAGCTCTGCGCCCGTCAGCAGCAGCTTCTCACTGTGCAGCCGGTCCCCCAGAGCAGCATGATCACCGGGAGGGTCCGGTACACCCTGAAACCTGCAAACGGAGATCCCGTTTGAAGGTGACGTGCTTGATTTTGACTGAATGTCCCAATTTAAGTAACCTCTGATTGGGTCGTAGTAAATTAAGTACCCTAAGTTTAAGATTAGGTGTTGGTCATTATCGTTACTCACCATCGATCGACTGTTAGCTTCAGCTGGCTAACGTTAGCTGTCAACCTCCCGACTAGCTAGTGATCTAGCGAGGATTAGCCCTTCAGAACGCAGTGGACTTCAGTGGACTCTCCATCCAAACTCCCGACTGGACCTTCGTCTACCACAACTGCCGGACTCTTTCAAATACATGTACTCCCTGTCTCCGCCGATCACTTGGTAGCGTTGGTCAGCTGTCAGCTTACGCCAGCTAGCTTCTGTTAGCTTCCACCGACTGACGGCTCGCCCAGCACATCTGTTCGCTGTAGAGCTCTTTTAGCCATGTTTCCCGGCTCAACACTAAGTTAGTGAGGGCCACTACCTCTCTGCACTGCCAAAAATGGTGCTCCTAAAATATTCCTTACTGCAACTTCTCAACGTCATCTGCTACGTCGCTTCAGCTTGCGTTGTGTAAAGAAATGATACAAGACGTGATCGTTTGATCTCTGAGGAGGAAGGAGAGGCTTGGTCCAGTTAAAGTTAAGCAAAAGGTTTAATGAAACAGAATGATGAAAATGACATGACAAAAAGCAAATGTTACACTGCAGCTGACAGCGGACTGAATCATGCTTCTCCTTGATGGAGTCACATAAAAACAGTCTTGTGACATGACAAAACAATACACTGTAAACAGCGGACTGCAGAACCTGCTTCCCTTGTGGGGTCACAGTTTGCAGTCCTGAAATCACCTCAGTCACACAAATTTATTCCCTAGAAGTTGAGGGTGGTACCTCAAATGAAAACCCTCGTTATTGGTCAGATGTCTCTCAAAAGAAAAGGTGTGAGTTCCCAATCCATGTGTCTTGTGGCCACACCCGGCTACAGGATCTTACCAAGTCAGTGTCAATTGTTTCCAAATTACAGGAATACTCATTCTTTGTCCTAAGCAAGTCTGGCCCAACAGAGCTCTCAAACGGCTGGGGAGCAGTTACCTTTCCTGTGGGCACAATGAGTCTCCTCTAGTATGCAAATTGACGGTTCATGACTTAATCATTCTTTAGAAGCTTGGGCTGGAATGAGGCATGTCAAATGTTAATTAAGGCTAGTCAGTTGATTCAATCTGGCTGTAGGGAACATAATGTACATTTAAACCAAAAGTACATTGTTTTCATAACATAAGCATTGTTTTAACTTTTTAAAACCCAACAATTGCCAACATAAAATAAAAATATTGTCCCGTTGTCGGCTTCAGATAAGAAGATAGTTCGCCCCCACACGTCCAAAATTCTTATTCAGATAACCTTCCGCAACGATTGCAGGCTCTTTGGTGGAGCTCTGCTTTGAATGAAGTTACATCGTGACAAATGAACGGACCACTTGCGGAGTGATATGAAAACATGAATCAGAGGCACAAAAAACGTTGACAGCAGTGACCGGTCATTATGTTTACCAATACCCCCGACCCATGCCTTGCGACCCCCCCCCCCCCAAAAAAAAAATGATGCATGATTTACGAGAGCCTCATTTTCGCCGGATTTCTGGATTTATCCGGAAGAATCACACCCCTGAGTAAGTTTACTCATGGGGATGGAGTAGGGTGCCTGAAAAACAAATAACCTGCGGCCATTTAAGTGACTCAGATAAAGCAGGTGACTTCAACCTTACAATCCTTTTTAATGTTTTTTGAAAAATAGACACACACACACACACAGAAAATGAACAGTAAATAAAATAGGTATAAAATGACTTAATGTGTACATTTGGCCAGGTTGTTGTTGTTGTAGGTCACATCCATTTCAGTAAAAGTGCATATTTGGTCTTCACTTCTTGACTTCACCCAGATCATCAATGCTGTCATCATCCACCTACAACCGACAGACACAGAGACTCAATTTAATCATTGTGTCTGGTTTGTGATTTCGGTCACATTTTTTTGAATGGCAATAAATTAATTACGGTTGTTTATCATTGAACAGGTTTTCACAATACGCGTGGTGATATTCTATATTTTTTAATTGTCAACAAATCCCCATGAAAAGACCAAAACCAACAATGAATGCATCTACTAACATGTATCTTCCTTCTCTGTGCCGTAGAGCTCCGTTGTTGTCCAGAAACTAGAGCTGGGCAATATGTCGATATTATATCGATATCGTGATATGAGACTAGATATCGTCTTAGATTTTGGATATTGTAAGTGTTGTCTTTTCCTGGTTTTAAAGGCTGCATTACAGTAAAGTTACGTAATTTTCTGAACTTGCCAGATTGTTATATTATTTGCCTTTACTCACTTAACTAAAATGTACTTTAATATCTCTTCAGTGGTCTCTGTCTATCATTTAATAATGTAAATTATTCTAACAGTGAAGCCTTACGCTAAATAATAAATTACTGCTATGTAATGTACCTATCTCATTATTCTGTGGCTAACAGCAAAGCGTCGTTGTCGCAAAGTGACGCATGCGCAACTCACATCTGCACTCGACTCACATTGGGTAGTGGAGTATGTTCAGTGTGGTTTTAGTTAAGGATCTGAATACTTCTTCCACCACTGACAGTGTTGCAGGTATTTTTGAAAATTACCATCAAATAAAAATGAGATATTAATGTCTTATTTTTTGCACCTAACAGTTAACGGTAGCACAGAAGAAAGGGTATGTTTCAATCCCATGCAATGAGCAGGTAACATGAGAGGTCTTGTCTGCTGAAACATTACCTCAACACTGCTCCCTCCCTCCCTCCGCCCAGCCGGTGCTGCCAGACCAAAATAACAAGCACACCTAGAGCTATCAAATCCCGTCCTGTGGCTCCCCTATCTCTGGGAGCATCTCAGTCTACCACTTCTTTGTCTTTAGCCTTACACGATCAGATATCAACCATAAATAAATAACTGCTGATGCATGGTTAGCTACATGACAAACATGATGAGACTGACCTGTGTTGTTCGTGTCTGGGATGGGCTCATTCTACTTGCTGCATCTCTGGAGCTAGTAACTTAGGCGTGAGCACTTTTTTTTCCTAAATATCCTAAGTTACGCATTTCATTTAGGATACTTTAATCAAGCATGTTATCGGACGGATTAAAGTTATTCCTTGATGTCATAGCTTTGGCCCCTCTTGGAATGCGCTCCAACTGCCAAAGCTATAAGCTAGCTTCAGATTAGCATAACACATTTACTGGGGTTGAGGTAAAAACTAACGCCTTACTAAGGAGATATTAAAGCTAAATAAAAGCAGAAAGGTGTGTAAAAAGTTGCCGTGGAAGCTTACTTGGTCTCTGTTGATGAATTGAGTCTCAGTAAAGGGTGCCGTGGGTGGTGCTGCGTATCTTTACACCGTTACATGTTTTTCCAGCCCAGCCCCAGCCTGACGTCACCTTGGCAACTAATGCTGCCTTCACGTACCAAACCGTAAACTCGATCATCCGAGCGCCACATTTTAAAATACGATTTATCGACTCGGAAAAGACACAAACACAAAAGGAAAATTGCAGTTATATGTGATTTATGTTGGTTACTATAATGCTAAATGTTTTTATTGCAAACCAAATGTTACAGGATACAAGACTGGAAATGTGCGAAAATATATGTACATAGATGACAAGACAGAACATTTAAAAATGCACTGTTCTTACCATAGAAATAAAAAGGATTAATTTAAATTAATTTGTTTTTTTTTTTACAATGTTGAAATTCCCTGTATGCTCGTAATCCACATGGACTCAGGTATGACATTAAACTTTTCAGTAAGTGTATGCTGTTAATTGACAGTTAGACAACAGCACATGGTGGCAGAAACTCAGTGTCTGCTGTCACAGTGGATGATTGACAATTGAAAGTATTATATGAACTACCATACCATGAAAAAGTGGATATACGGATACACTTTACTTGAAGGTATCTACATAAGAGTGGCATGACACTGTCATAAACATTATAAACAAGTCATAAACATTTATGACATAATTCTTCTTTTAGTAAGTGTCCCATCGGTTTTTGTCATGACAAGTTAGAGTTAGGTTTAGAGTTCATGTGTTCATGACTGTCATGTCACTCTTATGTAGATACCTTCAAGTACAGTGTTACCAGATATACACACACAAAACATCCCATATTCCACAAGCATTTGCAGTGCATATTTGACAAGGTCACCTTGCAATTTAAGATATTTTTTTTTCTCCAGTCAATGGCTTACGATTACTCTCACAGGGTTTTCTGTAATATGTATACAAGTACACAGCGCTAAACTCCTATTTTTAGGTGGGTACTTTTGTAAGCAGAAAGCAAAATGTCTTTTCTACATTTTACTTTTTGTTATAAACTAGGATAACAGTAATTCTATCAGTAGCCAGGCCTTTAACATGCACTATGCATTCATTAAGAGTATCCCTGCAATGTTAGAAAGGGAACACAATAACACCTGGCTTCAATCCCTTCTACCATCAATGGTGGAAATGTCATTCTCATTCGAATCTGTCTGATTTTTGTTGCCGCTCCTTCTCAGCAGTTTATTCAGGAGCTTGTCGAAAGTGCCAGTGAAGGCAGGGCTCGAGAAATAATAGACGAGAGGGTTGAGGACGCTGTTGAAGTAGGTGAAACACACTGAAGTGTAGAATGCCAAGTTGGCTTCTTGGAAGTATTTGCATTCATTATACCATACCTTGAGGATCCAGACAGCTACGCGTGATATAGTGCTGGGAAAGAAGCAGATAATAAAAATTAAAGCCACAGCCAAGACAAACTGAACGGCCCGTTTGATTTTCCCCTGTTTGTCCACTGTCCTGTTCCTCAGCTGCCACGTAATTCTGAAGGTGCAGAAAGCGACGATTACAGCGGGCAGGAAAAACTGGGTCATGTAGAAAGTGTTGTGCCAAGTGAAGAGAGGACTGAAGCCCATGCAGATGTTGAAACTCTCACACTGTGTATGGTTGTTAGTGTAAAAGAAGTGCTCACTGGCAAGAAGATATCCAGTGGCAAGAAAAATCAGAACCCAGATACCAAGGGAGACCCAGAGAGCGTAGCTGATACCCATTCGGTTGATCCGGTTCAGCGGGTGGACAATCTTTAAGTAACGGTCAACAGCCACGGCCGTGAGGAAAAAGATCCCTGCAGCGCGGTTGGCTGCCAGCAGAAAAAGTAGGATACGACACGGGACATCACCGTACAGCCAGTTCTTTCCACGCCTGTAGTAGTCGGCCCTGAAAGGTAGGCAGAACATCACAATGGAGTCGGCGACAGCCAGGTGAGCGAGGTACACAGAGTTGGGCTTCCATGTGTCCATGTGAAAGACGAACATCCACAGGGCGACAATGTTTCCCATCAGTCCAAACATGAACTCCAAGATCAGTATTGGAGGCAAAACGTAGTCGAGCATGGGCGACTCGAAGGCGCAGCACACGTCTGAAGAAGTGAGATTCATGTTTTGAATGGTCAGTGAAGCACAACACCAACCTGCTGCTCTATACAGTGTCAACACAGATATGCTGTAGCAGGTGGCATCTTTAGAAGGGAATCATCTTTCCATTCATGCAAACGATTCTTGGACAAACATGTAAATTCACCAATGAAGCACTGTGTTATCTGTGGGGATCTGGTATTGACCCAGAGGAGCATGGAAACAACTGTAAATGTTATCTGTCTGGGGAGTGTGTCTTCATTATAAAACTATTATGCAGGGGAGTAAGTTTACTCATGGGGATGGAATAGGGTGCCTGAAAAACAAATAACCTGCGGCCATTTAAGTGACTCAGATAAAGCAGGTGACTTCAACCTTACAATCCTTTTTAATGTTTTTTGAAAAATAGACACACACACACACACACACACACATTGAAAAAAAGAAAAGAAAAACTTGGAAGGAAGAGTGTACAGGCGAAGGAGACTGAAATTTATTAGCCTACAGTTTTGCTTGAGTGAAGAACATTTGGGAGGGATTCACGTCATACCACACCTTTGGCAAACGAGAGAAAGCAGCTATTAACTAAAAAAAAAAAAAAAGCCAAGTGAGTGGCCAAGTCCGCAGCTTTTTATGAACAGTAAATAAAATAGGTATAAAATGACTTAATGTGTACATTTGGCCAGGTTGTTGTTGTTGTTACAGGTCACATCCATTTCAGTAAAAGTGCATATTTGGTCTTCACTTCTTGACTTCACCCAGATCATCAATGCTGTCATCATCCACCTACAACCGACAGACACAGAGACTCAATTTAATCATTGTGTCTGGTTTGTGATTTCAGTCACATTTTTTTGAATGGCAATAAATTAATTACGGTTGTTTATCATTGAACAGGTTTTCACAATACGCGTGGTGATATTCTATATTTTTTAATTGTCAACAAATCCCCATGAAAAGACCAAAACCAACAATGAATGCATCTACTAACATGTATCTTCCTTCTCTGTGCCGTAGAGCTCCGTTGTTGTCCAGAAACTAGAGCTGGGCAATATGTCGATATTATATTGATATCGTGATATGAGACTAGATATCGTCTTAGATTTTGGATATCGTAATATCGTAATATGGCATAAGTGGTGTCTTTTCCTGGTTTTAAAGGCTGCATTACAGTAAAGTGATGTAATTTTCTGAACTTGCCAGATTGTTATATTATTTGCCTTTACCCACTTAGTCATTATATCCACATTACTGATGATTATTTATCAAATAAATATTTTGTGAAGGCACCAACAGTCAACATTACAATATCGTTGTGGTATCGATATCGAGGTATTTGGTCAAAAATATCGTGATATTTGATTTTCTCCATATCGCCCAGCCCTACCAGAAACTATTAAAAACTATTCCTTCATTACCATGAACACACACAAACACACAAACACACACACACACACACACACACACACACACACACACCCCAATAGGTCACTAAAAAAAATTGTCCAAAACAAAAAGCACCATATTCTCCTGTTTGAGTAACGTTTGCTAAAATACAGTGACCAGCTGTTTGAGGAAATTACTAGGCCACTTCTAAAAATAGGTTTTGGGCTGAGATCCACAGACTGGGTATGATTCGAATGATGGTTTTTGGTCTTTTTTGGAATATGTTGACAATAAGAAGAATATACTGAATCCCAGACTCATCACTTATATTGTTTGGGACGCTTATTAGTTAAGGGCTCTTCCCCAGTTGCTTTTTTAGAACCATCAGCAACAGTTTATCAAAACAACAAAATAGGATACACAAAACATAAAATACACAAACATGCATCAATACACTAGGACTGTTAGAGCTCAAATAAAACAGGATACATCTGTTGCATTGAGATGCTTTCTTCTCAGTTATCCGGCCAAATCCCTTCTCTCCTCCTGCCAACTCGCTCATATTTTTAAAAACACTGTGCAGGTACAGAGAGGTTCAAGCTCAGTGCAAAAAGTCCAAATTAAAACCCAGTAAGTTGAGGGCAAAAGAGGAACGCGTACATAAACAAACAAAGAGAAATTATCTACACATTTCAGACAGCTCACCTCAGGCCACTTCTCTTGAATGACGTCGATTATGTCATCTGTAAAATCTCCCTGAATGATTATTTCATCCTCTGCTGTAACCGAGGCACCACAAGAGAATTTCTGGGCGAAGAATCGCTGAGCCTCTTTAAGTTCAATGTCTGCAAGAATCATTACAGAAGTTATGTTAGGAATGAAGCCTTAGGAGAAAGAGAATGGTGCAGCGTTGAGAATAAGAAAACACTAAAGACTCTTACCAAATGTTGCCATGCCACACACCCTCGTGACATATTTTTTCTTGGCTCTGGGGATTTTTGCTATTGTGACTTTCTGAGGCAGGGTCTTCTTTTTCTGTTTGATCAGGCCTTTTCCACCTTAAAACAAATGTACAACAACAAAATAGCAAAATAAACCAGATTAAAGTCTTTCAAATCTCTTATGGCGTTAATCCATCTAAATTTGGGACGCTGCTATAATCATGAAAAAGAGTTTCACCAACACAATCAACCAACACAGCTACATCTTAAAATACAGACAGCGGTAAAGTTATAATTCTTCGGATTTTCATTAAATCAAACTGTTTTGGAAACTATAATATTTAAACTGCCTTCACACGCACAAAAAAGAAAACAATGCATGCAGAAGTCAAATCTACCAGGACTGACATTTTAGGGAATACAATTTAAACAAGGCAGGTTAACCACTAAAAACTCCTTTGCTTTGACACCTAGAAATAATGTAGAACTAACAGTAGAATACCCTATTATAGGCCTCATGAAGTTGATTCAAAAAAAAAAAAGAATGTGAGTTGCGCATGCTCAGATTTAAACGGTTTACGGCATAATACCAAGGGAGCCGGATCCGGCAAACGTTTCTAGCTATCTACGATTGTTTGATTGCTAACGTTAGCTCAAAACGCCATTCAAGTGACAGCCTTCGTTGCGTTTGATTGCTAACTTGTAGCCATCAGTGAACGAACTTCGTTATGTAGGTCCATTTTTATTGTACTGACGTCACAGAAGTCTGTCGTTAGCAGGTTCTTGGAGGCTACTTCAGCTTCTAATCTAGAACCGACATCAGGGATCATGCTGGGAAAATGTGACTGTTTGGGACATTTTGATTTACATACTTTCCCTCTTGTTATTTATTAAACTGTTTGCATAGAATATTATTATATTCTCTCTCTCTGTTAAATTAAACTACTGTAGATATTGTTAAGAAACCATAACACTATTTGAACTCTAAACAAGATAACATGGAGCCATTGCGTGTCCTTGTCTGAGCACGGTGTGTTCATGAACTCTCAGACCAGATAGGGGAGACGTCGTCGACTCTGACAAGATAAACAACTGAGGACACCAACTCTTGTATCGTGATTATCACGTTCTACGTTGTATTACAAAAGCTGCTGTGGAGAGCTTTTCGTTAGGTCATTGTCTGTACTATTCCGTAGTGCGGAGAAGGCCTCCTTGTTGGGTTCTCGAGTAAAATGAATTTTAATATCTCTTCAGTGGTCTCTGTCTATGATTTAATAATGTAAGTTATTCTAACAGTGACGCCTTACGCTAAATAATAAATTACTGCTATGTAATGTACCTATCTCATTATTCTGTGGCTAACAGCAAAGCGTCGTTGTCGCAAAGTGACGCATGCGCAACTCACATCTGCACTCGACTCACATCGGGTAGTGACAACGTACCTCTCCTCTGTTTCTTTTTCTCCTCCTCGCCTGCAGGGGGAGCTTCTCCAGTGCCGAGCTCCTGGCTGGGTGCATCTGCTGCCGGGCCAGTAGTTCAGAAGGACAACAGGAAAACATTAAAACCAATCCTGCAACCAAGCTTCTTACCTTTTTGGATGACTGCTATAAGCGCAAAGCTGGATCTGTTTAGTAACAGACTAGTCTAGCTGCTGACCAGCGTGTCCATAACAGGGTTTTTTTTTTTTTTTTTTTTCAACTTTGACGTCATTACAGACCTTTAGACCTGAAGAGATTTAACCTGATTATGAAGTCATTTCTCACTCTGGATACACTGTAGTGAAACTTACTACAAGTAAACTTCCAAGACTCCGCTCTCAAAATACACATTTCCAAATCTGTCTTTAATATACGTTTTCTCCTTTCACAGCTTTA
The DNA here is from genome assembly GCF_008315115.2 of Sander lucioperca. Classification (NCBI taxonomy): domain Eukaryota; kingdom Metazoa; phylum Chordata; class Actinopteri; order Perciformes; family Percidae; genus Sander; species Sander lucioperca. The sequence goes on from NC_050186.1 coordinate 12,905,633, forward strand.
GGACTTCCCAGTGAGTCTCCTTCATATATATTTATATATACACACAGCTTGTTTTGGTCCTTTAACGTGGCTATTTTACCCTGTGATTTGTGCTGAACATGAAAATATATTACTCTTTGATGAAGCTGTTACAGTCCAACTAAATCACTGTAGATATGCAAACGATACAAAGTTCAAACAAGTTATAAACGTTCTTTCTTCACACAATACTGGAATATTTTTAACCTGTTAAACCTCACCGGCCTGCATGTAGGTCTGTCATTACAAACTCAAGCTGTGCAGCCAAAACAAAAAATTGTTCAAATCCACAGTTTCCAAAACACACCAAATATGTCTGGTTGAATTTTAGGAAAATGTTTCTATGAAGGAAATATCTATTTGATGGAATCAAACATGGAGTGTTGTATTTAAAATGTTACTCTGTGTAAACGTCATATAGCTTCAATGAAGAGCTGGAACAAGATGATATAGAGTATAAAAGTATGTATATATGTATATTTTTGGCCACTTAAGGGTTAAAGGGAAATACCCAATTATGGGTACATCGATAAAAGGTGACAAAGTGACTTTTGGAAAATGTACACTAAAAACATTTGTAACAGAGAAAACATTAGTGGATATGATGACATAAACAGAAGCTTGCATAGTCCATTTCAATTCAGATATTTGTGTAAATTGAAGTTACACAAACATATTCCGCACCACAATATTACAACCTTCACAAACTCCACACCATAACTATACTTTATGAATCTGTTTTAGCTTTAATCTTGGGTCATAAATAACGGGAGTACATGTTTGATGGCACTCACCTACAGTCATCCTGGCAAATACATCTGGGAAGTTCTTCTCGAGCCAAACCCTACATTTGGCTGGCTCAGGCATGTACTCACAGTACTGTAGACACAACAGTGAAGATTCAATAATACCTTAAAAACGGCTTAAATATAGTCTACAGTTTGACTAGACACAACAGGCATGTACATCAGACAGCTTTGTTGTCCTTGTTTTTAGATCTACGTCTATTTCTATCTTCTTGTAAATTGTTCTGTGTATAAGAGCAACATTAAACCAGAGTAAAATTCATTGTGTGAACACATACAGTACTCGGCCGCCCAATAAAGCTGATTCTGATATCTCAAACGTGACTGCTTTAGTGAACTGGGTCCTTCAAACTTACCTCAGTAGGCAGAGAGCACACTGCAAAGACACAAAAACAATTCACATTAATGTAAGCCGTAACTGATCCCCAGAGAGGAAATTCAGGTGTTGCAGCCGTACAAAGACAGAGAGAAGTACAAATAAAGAACCAAAAATATATTATAATAAGTGGTATATACAACTAGAATAAGTTAAAAAATAGTGTGGTGTGGTTAATAGCAGCGAGTCAGCAAGTCTTCTATATAGGTAAAAAGCATACACCACAATAATATATAATGTGATTTATGGCTGGGCGATATATATCGTCAAAAAAATATGATGTTTATCATATATATTTTCCTATATTGTTTCTATTGTCGATTGCAATGTCGAATAACCAGCAGCCTTGCTCCTTGCACCTGTTCATTTTCACTAAAGTTCTTAATTTAGTGAGAAAATAATCAGTACTTTTCCATCGTCAAGTATTTAATTCACACAGGAGTATACAAAGATAGTATTTTCCATGTGGTTATTTAGTGCAGATGTAGTTTAGGATTAATCTGAAAGGTTCTTGTTCTGACTTCTAGAGCCTTGCCTGGTCAGGCACCTGTGGACGTCTCTGACCTGCTCCACCCTAAACTCACCAGTAGGTCACTCAGGTCTTCTGACCAGGGATTACTGGTTGTCCCTCGCACTCGACAAAAAAAACAAAAGGAGGACCGTGTTTGTTAGTGGTGGCTCCAACACCGTGGAACGCCCTTCCTTTTGACATACGATCTGTGGTCTTTGTTGACGCTTTCAAAAAGCAGCTCAAGTCTTTTTATGGAATTAGCAGCAGAAAGCACTTTGTAAACTTGGTTTTTAATCGTGCGATATAAATAAAGTATTACTATTATAATGTTGTAAGACAGTTTAACATTATTAAGATACTATAGAGTGATATAGTACAGTGTAGAATAGTATGGGCAGATGCCAAACCAAGTAAAATATACTGTACCTCCACAGTAAAGTACTTTCAGTGGGTAATTTGAGTTAGAGCCCACTGTCCTATGTTCTGGTCTGCTTTCCAAAGAACCAGATTCCATCTCAGTAGTAGCCATCATAAATGATCTGGATAAAAAGACACAAATGGACAAAACTATTAATTAGATAGACAGATTTTTATTGATCCCAAAAAATGGGAAATAACGGTGTTGCAGCAGCAAAATATCAGACACACAGCACACATACAGAGTAAACATTAAATAACAGGAAACAATATACATGAAATAATAATAGAATACTACACGAGCAATATTTAAAATATATACAATTTGGAAATAAAATGTACAACTGTTTCAATAGATATATAATTACACAGGGTCCATATAGTTTGTTGTAAATGATACACACAAATAACTTCAGAATAGAAGTTGTGATGTAGTGATAAAATGTCTTTGGATTTGTTACTATCAGACTCTACTGTAGGTATGAGTGAACAAGGCTCCTGCCAATATTTCATCATGCTAGCCTGCCCAAACAAACACAGATCAGTTACATGAATAGCAGCTAGCTAGCTAACATCATGACACATGTGAACTGAAATAGATCACAGGTCGGTCTCACGGTGGGCTAATTTAATGCACAACAGTAGCATAGCATTTGTTAGTTGGCTTGATAGCATCGGAGAAGTCAGCAGAAGAACTAGCTTTAGCTGGCTAACACATGCGGCAGTGTTTTATTAAATGCACCGCTTAGCTACAACACTTGTTGTAATGTCTACATTAGAATATCCCGGTTGTCGTGGACATTGTATATTATTATACCATGTAGACAACTGTACCTTGCTGTAAAAATATCCCTGAATTTAGTTTCAGTGTTTTCATTCATCAGGTAACATGTACCGTTTACGAGTATTTCTTTCCCAGGATGGCTAAGGAATGTCCCGCCCTACTCTGCTTCTGATTGGCTTACCTTGACATTCTTACCCCTACCGTAACCAACCCCACTCCTCTTACATAAATGTAACCAATCCAACCAGAGAAGGCAACGAGTACTAGCCAATCAGAGGGAGAGTAGTTCGGGACACGCGTTCGGCATCCTAGGAAAAAAATGTGGGCTTACCGTTGACTAACCCAGCTGTCACCGTTAGCACCTCAGTTTAGTGGGGCTTTAGCTTAGCATGCTAAATAAGCTAACGCACCGTTAAATGAACGCTGCTGAATAAACTGAATAAAGATAGAACAAATGTCGAGTTACATACCCCGCGAAATATATTCTTAAAACTGATGTCTGTTCAGTAAATCCGCTCGCATTATTAACGTTAGTTTGACTTTTAGAAAATCATTCTTCTTGAATAACGTTTAGTTGGCGTACTTTGAGCACGCCTAGCAGCGCTTCTTGTTTTATTGTTGAAGTGGCAAATACGCACCGGTTGTGTGAGACAGCGCCCCTGGTGGTCGGAGGACGAAAACACACCACTCCAAAATCAAAGTCATATAACGAATCATAAATTATGTGATAATTCACGGAGAAAAAAATAATCTGCAACTATTTTGACCTATTATTATATTCTATATACAGTCTATGATTTTGACAGCATCTTGTATCCTTCCTGGTCTGAGTCAAGGAACCTTATAAAGTTACTTGAACGTTTCCTTGGTCTGAGTATTTTAAGGTTGAGTTGAGAGACTTGAGGTAAAAAATGAATTAGGCTAATTAATTATGTTATGTTTATATTTTTTAGGGACCCTCATCATACTTTTAGTTTCATAATTTTACTTTTAAAATAAAGTAAAAATATTTTTGGGGGAAAACTGCGGGATGTACGTTGGAGTGACGTAATGGTCCAATCCTTGTTTTCCCACTTCACTCTCCCTTTACGTTAATACGTTCACTCTGTACATTCAAAAGTTAGCTAAACTCTCCTAGAAACTAATGCTAGCTAGCTAGCTAGTCGTTTCAGTGTTATAAAGAAACTTTTATTGTCAGCTAACGACATTTGAATTACTTTTAGAGCGTTTTGCTAAATTACGTAAGTTGTTTAGCCTGTTATTTTGCAGAGTTAACGTTAACTTTAGCAGTTACCTAACGTTACTAACAGAGACTGTAAGCTAACGTTAGCCTAACTAACGTTAACTTAAGCTAACGTTAGCAGACTGGCATGCCCCCCAATAGATGCCCACAACAACAAGCTACATATAATAGCAATGAAGGTAACATAACACAGGGGGTTGCTGGAGATAAAACACGAAGGAATTGTGTGTAACTGTTATGATGTGATGGACAAAGGAAAGGGACTGTCCCCTTCAAATGGAAGAGCCTTAGCCAGTATCCCCTGGTCAAATGGTAAACATTCACATCATCATTCTCTTTACCAACAACAACCCCATTAAAGTAATTTGTTTGACATGTATAAGGGAATGTTTCAACCATCAAACATCCACTTTGACTTCGTTTCAGATACTTCAGCTGAGCTCTGGCACAGCACTCCAGTTAAAAAGGTCAGTGACATTTATGTTAAATTCGCACACACAATAAATGCATTCATATTGTCTGATTTGTAATGTGTCTATATATGCCACTTTTCAGAATACTGGTGGTGCTTCACTGGATGCTAGCCAACCCTCTGTCCTAAGCAGCTTCAAGATGGACAGCACAGCACAACGGTGGGCCAGAAGTACACCTCCCCTCCCAGCAGACGACCTGTGTCCCCCCAGCTCGCAGGACACCGAGGTGAGATCAAATTTGGCCCCTGCCCAGGAGCTCCGGTTTTATTGTTTATAATGTAGCTTGTGCATTGTTTCCCACACACATTGAGTTCATTTGTGATGAGTTCATGTGCGGGCTACAAGCTCCACCATATCTGACACCTGTCAGCGTTAAAACAGAGCAGTGCATTCACAAAGCAACTTTCAGGAAATATTATAGGCGAAGTTATGGTGAAAGCTTTATGTATGTTTTCTTTGTGCTTTCCAAAAGTGTCCTGTGAACGATCCGAGTGGCTCCACCATCCTGAAGCAGAGGAGGGAGCTCCAGCTGCTGATGGTTGAGCTGAAGGACAGGGAAAGGGAGCTGAACACTATGGCTGCCTCCCATCATAAGCAGCTTCACGCCTGGGAACAAGATCGCCACAGGGTGCTTACCTTGGAGCAGAGATGTGCCCGTTTGGATGGTGAGGACACAGAGATCTTCCTTGATTTGATACAGATCCAGTCCTTCACTATTTCTTGCTTCCACGTTTTAGCATAAAAAAAGCTAAATATGCAGAATGATAACTCGTTAATAGATGTTTATTTGCTTGTGTTTGTCGTTTGATCAACGTCCATTACAGTTATTCTTCTGTGATTGTTTTAGCTCCAGTCTAAGACTGATTATTTTTGTGCAGATGAGTTGCAGAAGCGTAACGAGGTGATCCGAGTCCTGACTAAACGTGTGTGGGTGGTGGAAACCAGGGAGGAGGAGGTCCAGAAGGAGCTCAGCGTAGCCCAAAAGCAGCTCTGTGAGCTCGAACAGAAACAGCAGAACATCAGCCAAAAATGTCAAGACTTTGAGGTACACAATCATACACATTTGTATTTTGTATATAAAAATACTGCTCACATCTTGTGGAAATAAGGCAGAAGACGGCTCAGCGTGGATATAGTTGGTGTTTTCTTGGTGATAGTTAAAGGATAAGGTTGATTATATTCTATATATTTTTTATAATATATCAGACTTTGATACATACAGAACACTTGTTTTTTAAAAACAATATCTTTATAAGATTTTTACACAGATAATAATAATTTGATAATGATAAATCAAAATTGAAAAGAAAAACAAAAGCCACACGAAATGTTTTTTGTCCTTTCATGGGATTTGTTGACAATACGAATTGCGGTTATGCTGGAAGCAAAGGCTTATAATATGTATCTTTGTATGCAGGAGGATAATAATTCATTATTATGTATTATGTTTGCTATACGTGTATTGCTTAATTAACTCATTCTTCTCATACTCAGTAGAAATAGTCTTGGAAAGCAGGACTTAGTATGTCTGTTTTTAGGTTGAAGTGTCTGTTGTGTCTAAGGTTGGGCATCGTTTGGATTTTTACGATTCCGATGCCAAACCGGTACTTTTAAAACGATTCTGATTCCTAAAACGATTCTGATTCCTAAACCGATTCTTGAAAAACTGAAAAATGACATCAAAGATGTAATATGTTTACTAGCGATCACGTGCAGTGAATGGTTAATATGCTTTTACGTCCTGAGCCCAGAGGGAAAATATGGCATTTTAAAAGTAGCCTACATTTACGGTAGCTAGCTAACCGGTAGACTACAGAGAAAGTGTGATATTTTTACGTCCGTTTCGGAGCGACAGAAGGGAAAATATTTCAGTCGACACATTAAGTGGAACTGAAATGAGGAACCGAAATTTGCGTTCTAATCCGGTCCGATTCCTACCGGTAACCAACCCTAGTTGTGTCTCTTAGGAGAAGAACCAAAGTCTCAACTCCACGGTCTTGGCTCTGTCCACTCAAGTCGGCTCTCTGCAGGTCAGGGAGGAAGAACTGAGCTCCATGCTCAAACTCAAGGTACACTAGACTTTTTTCCCTCTGTAACTTCCATAAATGCATTATAGTTTTGTATCTTGTATGGGTTTACTGATATTCTGCTAGTTGGTGATCAACAGGACAAAGATGTGATGGAGGCCTCTGGTCATTTAGTCAACCTCACAGGGCGCCTACGAGACCTGGAGACATCGCTGACAGAGAGTCGTTCGCGAGAAAGCAAACTCCTGAGAGACTCAGAGGAAAATAAACGTCGCTACAGAGAGGCCAGGCATGAGATCACACACCTTAAAGGTACATGAGTAAAACTGAAGTTCCTTACATACAGGACATAGTGTGTTTGGCTTAAAAAGAATCAACCATCTTAAAACTCGCTATAGTCGTCCTGCTGATTTTTTTCCCCTCTGTGTCAGCATGGAATAGCTTGACCAAAACATGTTAAGACATCAGTATGCTCCAAACAAAGTACTTGTCCAGTCTGTCTTATAGACAGTAGAGAGATGACAAGAAAACCCCCTGAGCTATAGGGTTGTCCCTGCTCTTTTTTCATTCTTCACACAACTATATCGTTTATTTTTAGTGTGGGCAAACAAAAGGCAAAAAGGAAAAACAGCCACAATTTGCAACAGACTAACACATGACAAAAGAGCTTAAAGGTCCCATGACATGGTGCTTTTTGGATGCTTTTATATAGGCCTTAGTGGTCCCCTAATACTCTATCTGAAGTCTCTTTTATATAGGCCTTAGTGGTCCTCTAATACTGTATCTGAAGTCTCTTTTATATAGGCCTTAGTGGTCCCCTAATACTGTATCTGAAGTCTCTTTTATATAGACCTTAGTGGTCCTCTAATACTGTATCTGAAGTCTCTTTTATATAGGCCTTAGTGGTCCTCTAATACTGTATCTGAAGTCTCTTTTATATAGACCTTAGTGGTCTCCTAATACTGTATCTGAAGTCTCTTTTATATAGACCTTAGTGGTCCCCTAATACTGTATCTGAAGTCTCTTTTATATAGGCCTTAGTGGTCCTCTAATACTGTATCTGAAGTCTCTTTTATATAGACCTTAGTGGTCTCCTAATACTGTATCTGAAGTCTCTTTTATATAGACCTTAGTGGTCCCCTAATACTGTATCTGAAGTCTCTTTTATATAGACCTTAGTGGTCCCCTAATACTGTATCTGAAGTCTCTTTTATATAGGCCTTAGTGGTCCCCTAATACTGTATCTGAAGTCTCTTTTATATAGACCTTAGTGGTCTCCTAATACTGTATCTGAAGTCTCTTTTATATAGACCTTAGTGGTCTCCTAATACTGTATCTGAAGTCTCTTTTATATAGACCTTAGTGGTCCCCTAATACTGTATCTGAAGTCTCTTTTATATAGACCTTAGTGGTCCTCTAATACTGTATCTGAAGTCTCTTTCCCATAATTCAGCCTTGGTGCAGAATTACAGCCACTAGAGCCAGTCCCACAATGATCTTTCCTTAGGATGTTCCATTTCTGAGTCTGTAGCTTTAAATGCTATTGAGGAGGAGAGAGGGGGGGGCAAGGTGAAGGGTGGGGGTGTGGCCTTGACCAACTGCCACTTCGCTCGTTTGCAAGCCATGATGTCCCTCTCTTTCTCTGTGCGGGCAAAGCAGAGAAAGGGGAGGTAACCTTTCCCCTTATAACCTCATAAGGAGGAGATTCCAGATCGGCCCTTCTGAGCTTTCATTTTCTCAAAGGCAGAGCAGGATACCCAGGGCTCGGTTTACACCTATCATCATTTCTAGCCACTGGGGGACCATAGGCAGGCTAGGGGAACTCATATTAATGTTAAAAAACCTCATTAAGTGAAATATTCATGCCATGGGACCTTTAATATATTAGTTAGGTATCCCCATTTGAGTAATGGTGTGTTTTGCTTACAAATAATCAACCATATTAAAACTCTCTTTAGTCACCCTGCTGATTTTTTTTCCTCTCAGTGTCAGCATGCAGTTAAGACATCAGTATGCTATTTTTAATTTTCTGTTGATTGCCTAATTCTTAAGCTTCTAATCATTTCAGCCATACATGTCTTTCTCTCTCCTGTGTCACACTGTGGTTGTAGAGGAGCTGCAGCAGCAGGTAACACAGAGCAGCACTCAGAGAGAGGAGATCATCCGTCTCAAACAGGAGCTCCAGCTGCTCCGTAGAGATCTGGCGTTGTCAGGTACATTAATCTACAGCACACCAAGTCCATCCTCTTTCCATCAGGGTTTCTAAACTATTTATTTAATTAAAATATTGGGATATATTGTCATTTTCAGTGTTTGGATTTGATTTATTCATTTTATGTATTTATTTCTTAAGGATTTTAGTTATTTTACCAACTTTACTTTATCCTTTTAGATCTTATGTGTTTTGGGATCCTTGATTATTCCCTACATATTTTATTGAATTCATTATACGTGTTTTGTAACCTCTATGTTTAATATCCTATGTCGTGCTGCTATCTGGGCTCATTGGGGTCCTATGCTGGTGAAATAAAGTTACAGACACACTGCAAAAACATTTTAGTGATGGCAAACATGACATAAAATGTATCCACATAAAAGCTGCTCATCATTTAAATCCTACTCGGGCTTTAGCTAAGAATTCATTTCACTATCAATGAATCAGTTACTTTTCTGATTCATTATTTAGTAGAGAAAACGGTCAAAATCAGCACTCCTTAAGCCCCAGACACACAAACCAGACGGCTGACCGTCGGCAGAAAAGGCAGCCGGACTGATCAGTCTTCCCGAGGTCCAAAAAGTGCCTCGGAACAGACCGAAGTAACGCCGACTTGAGCGTATGTTCTGTGCGTGCGCACAACATAATACAAAAAATGAAAACCGGAAATGACAACGCGTCACGTGGGTCTGGCTTTTCCAGCCGATAGTAATGGCGGCTTGTTTGAAATACAATATCTTATTTTACTAAAATAGTTCATCGAAACGTGTTTCTGAAAACACTTTAAGAGAGAAATAGGCCGTGCAGTTGCTGAATCTGTCTTCATTTCAGATCGACAAAGGTCAGTTTAAAAGATTTTCCTCAGATTTTGAGAGGCGTTAGTCAGGCTCATCCCGCTCGTTATTTCCGGGTTAGATCTCCACCAATCAGATTGGTGGATTGAGTCCGACTGCCCGCCCTCCGACCCGGGCGAAATGAATGCCAACGGCTCCTTTAACGGACGTCGGCACGGAACACACCGAACAGACTCGAGTCACCGACCTCGCCAGACTGTCCAACGGCCGATTATCAGGTTGGTGTGTCAGGGGCTTTACATTTGAGAAGCTGAAAACAGAATATTTGGCATTTTTTTATTATTAAAGTAAGAGTCACACGATTAAATTGATTATTAGCCTGTCAGACAGACTAATAATACACCTCCCAGCCTGAAAAGCAAACGTTCCTGCCGAGGTAATTGCAGCATTTGATTGTTTGTCACCAGGGGAGGGAGACTGCTGGAGAGATGAGCTGCTCGATCTGGCTCGCTCCAAACAGGAACGCACCATGTCAGAGCTCCGCTGCCTGCGACAGGTACAACAGTGTCTGATTTGAATAATACCTCACAGAGGGATTTAAAAAAAAAAAAAAAAAAAAAAAAAGTCATATCCAACAAAAACTCTCCCTCAGCTACACAGGATAGCTAGAAAAATACTTTTGTTTTTAGATCACATCTTAGGGAATACAGCTTTCCTCATTCCTGTTGCTCACACTGTTGTCGACGTCAGAGGCGCCTTTCTGGTTTGACAGCATACCTCGGAGAGCTCCTGCAGTCCTTTTGCTCTGGCTCTGGGTCAAAGTCATGTCTATTACTTGTTCAAACCACACAATACAGGCAAGAAATTGTGTGCTAACACATGTTGTTATTAAATCACAGTAAACACAATAAATAGGAGCTGGGGCTGCTCGATCATGGGAAAAAAGTCATGATCCCGATTACTTTTGGTCAATATTAAAATCACGATTATTTAACATGATCACTCACAGACATATATATTTATATATAAAATAAAGGGTTAGAATAAAGAGTATAGTATACATGTAAAGTATAATATATAACAACATTTATGAACCAGTCCAAAGAGAGTGAATTAAAATCATGTGTCCCTGTTTTAACTGTTGATTTATCTCATGGTTCCTCTTTTCTTCTCTCTCATGTTGAACTTATAACAATCAAATGTGATTTAGGGTGACTAACTGACCCTCCCCATTATACTAAAGTACACTTGAACGTTAGCTTCTGGGCTGTTGTAGCTAGCAGATTGATATCATGGGTCAGTGGTGTGTTTGGATCTCAGTTCGCAAAAACGGTATTTGCAAAGAATGTGGTTTCAGTTATTCATCTCTCCCTCGTCCTCGTGATCTCGTGATCTAACAACACCGTGGTGGAGGTGGAGGTGGAGGGCAGGTGCTTTACAGCTCCGTATCTCTCCGTATTTGCTTGACTACGCTCACACACAGGATTTTAATTGAATTGAACACATTTAGTTTCACTCAGAAATACGTCACATTACAAATATAACTGCGGTTTCACTGTGACTTTAGGCGTTGGATAGGTTGTATCTGATGGTCTTAAATGTAAATAAATACATAAATGATTACACGTGGTGTTGTCTGCGTGTGTTTTTACAGGTGTGTGAGAATCAGCGGAATGACCTGCAGCTCCTGCAGTTGAATCTGGAAAGTGCACGTGAAACCCTGCAAGAGAAGACCGGTCAGGGGTTACCTGGCAGGTAAAAGATGATTATTTAATATTTTTTAGCTGTAGAGAAGCTACTGTGTTTGAGTCGATGACCATGGTGGGGACAGGTGGAAGAGAACAGCCTTTATGCAGCCAGGATGAGAGAAACAGAGAAACACTTTTCTCTGAAACCAACATATTGATCTTAATACTTAAAAGTTAAAGGCAGTAACCTTTCCTTTACAATCATGTTCAAGTATTTTTGTGGCTGACAGGGCTGGAATTTATGGCTTAGACTCTTATTTTCTTGATTAAACGTTTGATCTAGAAAATAATGAAAAATGTTTTTGGAAAAAACAGTGATCACAGTTAACCTGCATTAATTAAAGTTAGACATGGACAGAAACATGTATCCCCAGGGATAGAGGTTACATTTTTCATTTTTTTTACTAGATCAAATGATTATTCAGGTAAAAAAAATCGGCAGATTAATTGGTAATGAAATGTATCGTTAGTTTCAGCCATACAAAACAAAATTGGTACACAGAAATATTAGAAGAGGCAGGAGCCAGCCATGCAGCTAGAGGTGCATCGTAAGGAAGGTAAGAAATGACATTGATGAAGACCCGTATCAAGCTGTAATGTAGCACACACTCTCAGTTCATAATCTGTTACATTTGATATTGAATAGAGAGGACTAGTATGAATGATTTTGTTTGTGTCTCAGTCAGGAGGAGTTAAGATGTGTCTGTCTGGACAGCCGGTCACCTTCATCGCTCAGAGTGAAGAACTCAAGACCTTCACATGACGCTGCCTCTCCACCAGCAGCCAATCAGCAAGCCACAGCCAACTGTGACCTGGGAGTCTTCTCTGCACACTCGATTGATGTAAGACGCAAACGATGCCTCGTATTGACAACGGGAAATGAATACACCAGAGACAAGTGCTTGTTTTCTGTATAAGTCCCGATAAAGTATCATGACACAATTTATATCGACAGGAAAAGTTGTAATGGTGTACATTTTAAAACAAAGAAATATGCTTATTCGGTTTCTTGCCGAGTTAGAGAAGACGATTGATACTAATGTCTGTACGTTAAATATGACGCTAAAGCCAGCAGCCAGTTAGCTTAGCTTAGCATAAAGACTAGAAACAGGGGAAACTGCTTTTTGTTTTTGTTTTTCTGTTTTTTGTATGATTTAAACAACCAAGATGTGAAAGTGTTAATTACCAAGCTTTTTAAAATGCTGGAACATGAAGTTTTTTGTTTTTATTTACCGACAGAGCAAGGCTAGCTGTTTCTCCCTCTTTCCAGTCTTTATGCTAAGCTAACCAGTTGCTAAGTGATATCAAACATCTCATTTCAATCCAAAAAAACAAACAAATAAGTGTGTTTCCCAAATTGTTGGATTATTCCTGATCACTTAAAGCCATCCCTCCCTTTCTGACCAGGGTGATGATCCTCTGTCCAGCTGTTCCCTGCAGCAGCTGTTGGATGAGTCCAGACTGCTCATCCGCAGCTCGAGACCCCACAGCTCTGTACACAGTAACAGTGTCCCTCCTGTGAGCTGTGGGGTCACTGACCCTATTTACTCCAATAAGGGTCAGACATCCCACCAGCAGCACCTTCTCCACCCAACCACCCCAACATACGAGGTACAGGAGTTTCATGATGCTGGGCCTCTCAACCTCTCCTCTGTCTCTCCTTTTGTATTCATGGGGTGTGACATCGAGGGTGTAACATGTATGCTCGTTTGGGTGTGTTAAGACATAACAGCTTTACTATTTTCTCTCCAACAGGCCGGTGACACTCCACCCAAAGCCTGCCCTCGACACCAGCCAGCCATGTGGACGGTTTGACATTCACTGAAGCACAGATTTTATTTTTTTTAGTGGAAACTTCTGGATTTACCAACGTGGCTCCATGTGCTAAACTTTTAAGTGGAGTCTATTTTCAAAATCAGTGTTCCTACAGAACTTGAACCTGTATGCACACAGGTCAAAGGTTGAACTGAATCTCAGGGAGATGATGAAGTGATAAAAATCCATTCGTAACATGAATTTGTCACTCTGTATACCCTGAATCTGGTTTTTAATATGGTGCCAAAGCATTACTCTGCATCAATTATTTTTTTCTTTTTTTTGGGGGGGGAGGGGGGGGATTCATACATACATACATGTGTTATTTTAATGCCCTGTTCTAGACTTTTAAAGGCTGCATTGTGTGAAGTGGGAGAGATGTGAAACCAGTCCTACAGGGCTGTTGAGTGGTGTGTACTTGTTTAGTCTTTCCAGTTTCACAGCCTACAAGATTTGACGGTGACTCAAGAGGAAATGTCGACGCTGTTAATAGTGTTTTACAATTTGTAACTTTGTCATCCACTTTTGATTAAAAAAAAATATTTATATATAAACTACATGTCAGTGGTGTTTTCTAAATACCTGTGAATTAAAAAAAAAAAAGCACGGATCGGCGCGTTTTTACGCAGTTGGAGAGTTTTTACGCACAAGAGAAACTGCTTTGTTTCTGGAGGACTGCGGGTTTTTAATCTGAAGAAGCGAATTGAAGGAGGAATATTTTGGGGGCACACACGCGGCGACTCTGGCGTACCTATTAGAGAGGCACGAGCACAGGTGAGGAGCTGGCCTCTGTGGTTTCATACGTAGACTTTTAGTTTGCGTGGAGGGCAGCGACAACATGAGCAAAACGAAGAACAAAAGCGACAATAAGACGGAAAAAGCGTTGGCTGCGGAGAAAGAGCAGTTTAATAAACAACAGGTAAGTAACTTTTTATATTTTAATCGAGCCTATGTTTATAGTTTGTTAAAGTCGGCTGAGTGATGGAACTTTTGGTGACTGATTTTTAGAAGGTGCTCTACCAGAACATTAAACGTGAAGCTAAAACAATAACATTTCAGGTTTAACATTTCAGCAAAAAATAGTATAAACGTTTCCATACATGCTTTAAATTTAGCTTTAAGAAGGCTTTGCCCTCCTGGCTGGGGTAAATCCAACTTTGTGTTTTTTTGTTTTTAACTCCAGCAGCAGTCTGATGTGAACTTGTAGGAAAGTTGAGCTGTTTTAATTAAGTCTCTTTTCTTTCAGCTTCACAACATCAGCAAAACCCTCATCTCCGGTGAAATACCACTCAAAGAGAAATATGTGCGCAGTATCCTTTTAAAAAAAAAAAAAAAAAAAAAAAAACATTTAACAGCAATCTAAAAAAAGACAATTTTGGATTATTTACTGAGAAATTACTTTAAACGATCCAAATCTACCGCCATGCTGGCAGTGCAGAACACTGAATGAGTGAAGATTTGACCTCCTGGTGGCGCTAGAGGGAAAGTCAGAGGCTCACCAAAGTCTGCATGAGTCATCCGGGGGATCATGAATGTATTTAGGAAATTTCATGGCAATCCACTGGAATGTTTTCAAGATATTTTCCTGTGAACTTAATGGTGGAACTAGAGATAAAGTATCTCTGTAACACAAATCCAACTGTTCCTTTATTAATCACACCCTAATGAACTTGCTAAAACACACGTTGAAATTAGATTGTTGCATCAGTATTTTGGAGTTTCCTTGACCACTATGCAGATATCATCATGGGAACACATAAGGAGGGTGGAGCCTGCACCTTCTGGTCCTACACCCTCAACCTTCCTCTGTCCAGCAACTCCATGATCAGCTGGAAGTTCTGCTATCTGCTGCACAAAGTGCTCAGGGATGGACACAGAAATGTGAGTTTAAACCCGTACATTTCAGGAATCCTTTTCTTGTGTATCTTTTGTTTTTTCTTTGTCTCGTATTTTTACACTCTTCCCTTTGTGATCTCCCTCCTCTCTGTTTGACCTACAGGCTGTTAGAGATTCTCACAGATACTGCCGCAACGTCAAAGATA